>NC_055974.1:13909586-13937086 GCF_018492685.1 Alosa sapidissima
CCCCCCCCCCCCCCTTCCCCACTAGAAGATGTAATACCACCTCTTAGGGACAGGAGTGTGTTGTGAACAAGTCCTTAAACCAGTCCAGGCGTGCAGTGATACCAGAGTCTGCGCTTGTGTGTGTGTGTGTGTGTGTGTGTGTGTGTGTGTGTGTGTGTGTGTGTGTGTGTGTGTCAAAGTCTGTGTCAAACAGCACAGTTTTTTTACATCTGGCAGTGAGACTGCTGTCTGCCTGTCTGTCTGTCTGTCTACATACTTTGCTGTTTCTTTGTCTCCTATCAGGCAGCTCACCTGTCGCTCTGCACCAGTCTTCTGTTCTGCTTATCTTAAGTGTACACATGTGCTTCGGTGTCTCTTTTGAGCACACTGACCCCCTTCATGCCTTGAGATGTAACATCACTCTGGTCTGTTATGCCAATGGTATGACAATGCTTAGAAAGCCGTCTATGGGGCGTCCACACTGTTGCAATCCACGTAAAACAAGTTTGTGCACATGCCCAATACTCCCAAACACAAGAATGTGTGCATTGAAACCCCATGTTTGTGATATTGTCAGCAAGTCGCTGATATTTCAACAGCTTGGAGTTAAAAACAAGTGTCCATGTACAAATCAAAAGAACATCCTGTTTAGAATAGTCATATTAATACATAGTATTTTCATCTATATTGGTAATATCTGGGGTATTTGGAATATTACAGAAAGTGATATTGTTGGTATTTTCATCATTGAACCAGTCCATTTGTACAGTGTGGTGTTTGTATATTTTTGTCGTTCCCTCCTGCACACACACACACACACACACACACACACACACACACACACACACACACACACACGCACAGTACACACACACACAAGTGTGACACTGTCTGCTGTCGCATCAGCCTCCTGAGATTTAAGTAATGCCCATCACACGGGTGTTCCCTACAGGGCTTTCCACTTGCTCAAGGTGAGAGGGATGAAAGGATGGAAAAGGTGAAAGTCAAGCATACTGTAGGCTCTTATGCAGGGAGGGAGAGAGAGGGGGAGGGAGAGGGGGAGGGAGAGAGAGGGGGAGGGAGAGAGAGGGGGAGGGAGAAAGAGGGAGAAGAAAGAGAGATTTTTAACCACCATTTACAGTGTTGTATTTATTTATTTATTTATGTATTTATTTATTTATTTATGTATTTATTTATTTATTTTAAAGATAAACACTTAATAACTTTAATTGCCATAACTTCAGCTTCAAACCAGCTTGTTTTGTTACTGTTAATTTGCACCAGAAGAAGTCATTGAATCAATACATTTATCACCCAGAGCGAGATAGTAATTATCTATTTTTCTCAGGGACTTGTTTGCTGCTTTTAACATTGCAAAATGTAATTTGCAGTGTCTCAGAGGGCCCAACTTTCAGTTAGATTAATTGACTCTTATTAATGCCAAAAAGCCCTCACTCACAGACATGTTCTCCTATTGATTAAATTTCTGAGCAAGCTTTTTACACTCTCAGCATTCTGAACTATAAAGGGCACTTTAGGTGAAAGAATGGAAAAGATTTTCTGTTAAAAAGAAAAACAGTTTCTTTTTTTTTTTTTAGCAAATCCTGGCTCCCTATGTGCTCGGAGAAGTGTTTGAAAGTCCTTACACTCCCCCTCCTTCTCCTCTTCTCCTTGGCTTCCTACCGGCTCCCTTCCAGAAATAAAATAACAGGCGTCTCAGATCGTCGGCCATGGTCCTTTAATCTCCCTGGCACGGCTCCAAACACTTAAAGGCCCACTGCTCAGCTCTCTCCCCCAAGCACAGACCGCAAGGCTGGTCGGGGAGATGAAGACATCGCCAACCAAATGTGTTGCTAGGGAAGGGTCTGTCTGTCCTTCGCTGTGTGCATGAGTGTGTGTGTGTGTGCATATGTGTGTGTGTGTGTGTGTGTGTGTGTGTGTGTGTGTGTGTGTGTGTGTGGTGAGAGACAGACTACATGAAAATATAATACAATGGCCGCTGTTCCATACCCACAGACAAACATATAATGTTTTTCAAGGTTTATTCTCATTTTCTTTCATTTTTTACAAATTATTGGTAATGTTAAGGCCCATAGTTCTTTTTTTCAATATCAGGCCTAGCTCATTACAATTCATTTCTGGTGGCACCACATAGTGAATAATGTTCAAAGCAAAACTGACTTGACATGTGACGTGCCAATATCTTGTGATGTAAAGGTTAAAATTTCACAAGATTTGACACTGTATCACTGCCATATACTTTGGTTTTTAAACTTTGTCTCCAGTGAATCACTCCTTGTCACTGATGAGGTTCTTCAGAGAGCGTTCACGTGATCCTTGCACACCTGACTGTAAACATACCTGAGGGTCAGTGCCCTGGGCCTGGGTCCAACCCCAAAAATAGCCACCGAGAATGGACCCATTTGTTTTCTGTCATCTGCCTGAGTTTTCTTCTTTTTTTCTTTTTATCCAAGTTGTTATCAGATGTTCCAACAGTGGCACCAAAACAGTGATTTTCTTAATTTGATCTCTGAAGCGATCGCAAGGGGTGGGGTGGGGATAGAGGCTCACAGAGGAGGCAAAGTGGAGGTAGGAGTGCTGGGGTGGGGGGTGTGTGTGTGACAGAGAGGTACTACTTGAACGATCAAAGGAGCTTTGTCGTAGCTGTGACGATAAACCTTTCGTAATGACCACAAAGAGGAACACTGTTGCCTTTCAAGTGTGTACTTGTGCTTGTGGCAAAGTGCTCCTCATCCCTCTTTCATCCCTCTCCCTCATCCCTCTCTCATTCCCTCTCTTTATCTGTCCATCTCTCTCTCTCTCTCTCTCTCTCTCTCTCTACGCTTTCTTCTGCGCGTGCCTCTCCTGTCCTCAGGCGCCCATAACATCAGCTGGCAATCTTGCTAGGCCACACTTCTCTCCGCTACGATATTTTCATTGCGGATGGCACAGCGTGACTGAAGTTGTGTAATTTTTGGCCAGCTAATTGTTCTGGAAACGCTTGTGCTAGTGATTTGGCGATCTCTCAGAAGCATGTGCTCGGTGTTGTCACCAGTGAGGTCTCTGACGGAGAGTGGCATCAGGCCCGACAGGACTGGGTGTTTGGATGCAGAAGTGGATAATTGTATTTATATATATATATATATATATATATATATATATATATATATATATATATATAGATATATAGATATATATATATATATATTTATTTTATTTTTTTTGACATTAATTGACTAAACTGACATATTTTCTGCCATTTAACATGTTTGTGTGGTAACTCAATTTTGAAACATGGTCCGCAAGCAAAAAAGCCTACTGTTGATTACTGTTAAAGACGGCATTTGGTACATTCGGTATGCATCTGTATTGAACCTAACATCCTGTACCTAAACAGTTCAATGCAAATACATGTACCTTTACACCCCTAATGTATATACAGGGCTTAAAGTGTTAAGGCACCGTGCCTGAATTCAGGCGTGAGCTGGTATGCTTAAGATTTGAAAATAGGCAATGAGACAACAGTATATATGACGTCATCATTTATAAATGTCTGATAACTTCAGGCACAGACATTTCTATTGCTTTAAGCCCTGTATATACAGTACATATCATACATTGCTCGGTATGTTTTCCCTGAGAAGAGACACAGCACGATTATTGTTGTATCACTATTGCAATGGCGATAATGATGAGTTTACCGTTCATTGTACAAGGTCATGAACAGTCGTTCTTGAGCCTGAGTGAGTGTGCACAGTCAGAGCTCCGTGGTTCTCAGTGGTTTGTTATGAAACTCTACCACATTGAAAGGAAATAATCTTGTAAACCTTATCTGATCTGGCCTCTGCTTGAGACTCTCGGTGTGACCACTGATAACCATTCTGTATCTGTGTGGTTAGAACGGATTCAGATGGAATTATTACACAAGTCTGTGCATGCATGCATGCATCCAGGCCGCCACAGTGAAAGGTACTGTATGTTTGCATGTTGAAACCTTAGTGTAACAGACCCCAGGGCATTTCTCACTCTGTGTGTCGGGGGCACTGCTGTGATCAAACAATGATACTTTTCACAGAAAAGAGAAATTAGGGACAGTCACATTTTCTTCCACCCTTGTGAACTACAACCCCACGAGGGAAAGCCTGTGGATAATCATTCCCGGATTCAGTGACAGCTTGCATAAAGTCAGTGCTTTGGTGACATAATGGGAGGCTCCAGAGAGAAGGGTAGCTGAGGGGAAAAGCATTTGCCTTTTTTCCAACTCAGCTATCCATTTCACTGTGAGGACTGTTGGTCTGTACCCAGAAGATGGCGATTCTGTATGTGCCTTTTGGCAAAGAGAGAGAGCGAGGTTGCATGAGGGAGGAAGAGGATGAGTGTGTGAGAGAGAGAGAGAGAGAGAGAAGACAGCCTGGTCAAGTCAGGTTTGATACTGAACTGATGTTGGATGTCAGCTTCACTACACCTGGGAATGTGTACCTGTATGCCAGTGTGTGTGTATGTGTGTGTGTGTGCCTCAGTACTTATTAATGTCTTAAAGTCTCCCTGGCTTATATAAATGTCCTCTCTCCCAGCTGTAATTAGAAACTGATTGAAAGGTTACCCCCCCCCCCCCTTCACACACACACACACACACACACACACACACACACACACACACACAAACAGACACACACACCAAAAAAAGAAAAAAACACAGAGAAAGTAAAAGCCTGCAAGGCATGGGCTTGCTCACCCATGCACTATTAACCATGCCCTGTTTGGACAGCCCAAGCCAGCTTGGCCAGGCGCATAGTGTGTGCCCTCTCTCTTGCCGTAGTGACCTGAAGCAGGTGTCTGTTTTAATAAAAGAGGAGGCAGGTCAGAGAGCCGGGAAAGGACTAATGCGGCCGGACCGGGAGAGAGATGACCGCCTTCTACTCTGGTGCTAAGGCACACTCTGCACTAGTTTCCAGCTCAGCCTCGCTCTCTCTATGGGATTGCTCTTTTTATCTGTCTTTCTTCTTTTCATTCTTTCTTTCATCCTTTCTTTCTTTCCTTCTTTCTTTCTGTCTTTCTTCCTTTCATTCTTTCTTTCCTTCTTTCTTTCTTGTTTCTTTGGTTCGCGTCGTACCCTTTTGTTCATGAAATTCCATATCAAATGTGCTTATCTGTGTGGCCGACACCATGAAAAGAGGAAACACATGCAATGTTAAGAAAAAAGGAGAATCGAGAGGAGAGAAAAAAAGGCTGAAAAAAGATGAATGAATCTCTCTCTTCATCACTCTCTCTGCTTCTCTTGCCCTCTTACCCCGAATAACCCCCTCTGTCTTTCTTTACCCCCTTCTCTACTCCCCTGTCTTCCTCCATTGCTCTCTCTCCTCCTCTCATCCTCTTCTCTCTCTCTGTCCCTCTCTCTCCTTCTCTCCTCTTATCCAACTCTCTCTTACCCCCCCCCCCCCCCTCTCTCTCTCTCTCAGGGTCTGGTGGGGGAGAAGTACGGCAGCATCCGCGTGCCGGGGGAGGTGGAGTCGGCCGAGTTCGAGATGATCCTGGACGCGGCGGTGGAGGCGGGCCTGGACACGCGTCTCCTGGAGGAGTGGTACTGCCGCGACGAGAATGCCGTGCCGCCCGCCTACTACCTCAAGCCCAAAGCCCAGATGCTGAAGAACTACCAGAACTCAGTACGGGACCCAGACACTTCCTCTTACGTCTGTTTCCCCACCTGTCTGCCCTCTGGGGTAACCCTGACCTTGATCCTTCTGTCATAAGACTGACATAAGCATCTCATCCCACATGTTATGGCAGATATACCCGATTTGTCAGTGGTCATCACAGGTGGTTAGTCAGCACTAACAGTGTCCAGTGATTTGATGGTTGCCCTTGTTTGTACCTATAGATTATTATCTATAGTTATTTAATTATGTTGTTATTATCATATAGTTATTGAAAAAAAGAATGTTATGATAGCTCCAGTCAGACTTTTAGTTGTTATACAGTAATATGCTAGTGTGCTGTTGTAGCATTCTATAAGCTATTTTTAGAGCTGTCTTGACAACTGCTGAATGTGAAAACATGTTATGTTACTGGACATTTGCTGTCATAGTTATTTATGAGAAGTTGTGAAATCTGCCATGGCATGGTTATATTTGTTTTATGACAAAGGCTTAAAGAAAACCGTTACCCAATCCACTGTGTTGAATTGCTACACCATCTGTGTCCTTCTGAAGGTCATTTGTGTTGTGAAAAAGTGATGCTAGTTCTAGTACTTTTGGTGACCGTGTTTTACGACACAGTAATGCTCATACCTCACATTCATCGTATCACAAATGGTTGTCTAATTAATTCCAGAGCAAAACACATTTGCCCTCATGGCCATCTTTTCATCAGTTCTTTCCTCATTCCTCCATCCCTGCATCTCTCCATCCCCTCATCTCTCATTTCTGTGTCTCGTCGCTTGCTTTCCGTACCAGAATTGTAAAGGAGCAAAATGGCGAAGATAGAGTATTCAGTTTGCTGGAGCGTCCGTGTTGAAAAGAGAGATGGCCTTCTCAGGTCTCTAGGGGGCATGTCTGTGAATAATATCCGGCCATTCAATCTTAATGCCTTTGAATCTCCATTCAAACTATCGGTGGAGTCACTGAACACTCATACATTTATTGGTGTTTTTTGTGGGACAGATAAACAACACAAAGGATAAGGCACATGTGTCAAAGCAGTCAGGATTGCGCCTGAAATCTCAGGTGTCTTTTGAAAGTGGTGATAATAAAATGTTTTTTTAACGTGGGGAAGAAAATCTGGTGCTTTCACGACCTTCCAAGGGTCAGTACGTTTGTTGTAGCCAGTGATATTAAGTTCACAGCCGTTCACAACTGACGACAAGGACAATCTGTTTATCTGCAGCCCAAAAGTCCTGTAAAACACTGTGGACAAAAAGACTGCCAGCACAAGAGTTTTATGTGGAACGCCCTCAAAATGGCCGACTCTGGAGAGAACACTGTTTGCCTGCGGCAGGCTTTACGAGAGTCATAAATTCAGGTTGTGTTTTTAAATAAAACCCCTCCAAGCACTCAGTCTTTATCTCTCCTTCCTCAGCTCTCCTTGCCAGTGTCTCTCCTACCTTCTCTCATTCTCTCTCTCTCTTTCTCCCTCTCTTTCTCTTTCACTTTCTCAACTTCCCAGTTTCACCCACCTGCATTTTTATCACTGTTCCCCTCCCTCCCTACCCCCATGTAGAACTTATTCATCCATTTTTCCTGTCCTCTTTTTCCCAGCTTCCTTCTCTCTCTCTCTCTCTTATTCATTCCATCTCTCTCTCTTTCTCTCTTATTCATTCTCTCTCTCTTTCTCTCTTGCTCTGCCTGTCTCTCTCTCTCTCTCTCTCTCTCTCTCTCTGCATAAATCTGCTGCTAACACACTGCTGCTTGCTGAAGGGTAGTGTTAGCATCATCGCTCTCCTCCTGTCTCGCTGCTGGAGTAAAATGAGAAAAGGCAGCAGGTGCTTATTCCCTCGTACCCATCTGACCAGAAACCACCCCCCAAATACACACACACACACACACACACACACATACACACTCACACTCACACACAAACACAGACACACATACTCTTACAGATGGGCCTGAAAACTGACCCAACTCTCCTCCTCATCCAGCCTCCTCATGCTCCGCAGGCCCCTCTCTCTGTCCGTCTCTTCCTCTACCTCTCTTTTCTTCCCTCTTTCCCTCTCTCCCTCTCTCTCCTTCCTTCTTTCCCTCTCTCCTCTGGGGAACTAGACACCAAAGACACGGCGTGTAAGTGACGGTCGACATGCTCCAGAGTGCGTGTCCTAAGCTCAGGGTGTGTCTCTGTTCTATCCTCTCAGCTGGTGCCTGGTACACTGCCCATGGCTGTCCCATGATCATGTACAGTTGGTAGGGCAGCTGAGACTACTTGCAGATAAAGGGACTTTTCTGTGAGAATGTAACAAAGAAGACATCTAAACTTTTTGTAATAAGACAAGGGAAAAGTCAGAAAATGTTTAGGACAAGCAACATCCATGTAATTGTGTCGTCATGCTTTTTATTATCTCATATACCATATTTTCCATGCATTTAATGTTTTTCTCTCTTTATTAAGGTTCGTTCACACCAGGAACGATAACTATAAAGATAACTATAACTATAACGTTAAAATCGTCCACACTGACCAACGATAAGGAAAGTCTCTCCTTGTGTTGATGAATGTGATGGATAAAATTTGATGGATTCTGATTGGTTGTCAGCTTTCTATAGTTATCAAAATCGGTCGGAAAGTGATCCCCAACGATACCGTTTTTTTTTATGTCGATATCATTCACCAGTATATTATATAGTCATTCATATTAGCTAGAACGATCATTTTTTGTCGTTATTGTTATAGCTATCGTTGTTGGTGTGACCCTTAACTGTCTTTATCTTCTCACTACACTGCTCCATCTTGAGTTGCATCTTATTGCCTTTCCCTGTAGTCTTCTCTGCTCTGACATCCATCAATCTGTGTCCATTTCTCCATCCAGATGGAGTCGAGCAGCGCGGCCAAGTCCAAGAACGACAAGGCGTGGCGCGGCGTCTCAGACGAGATCAAGAAGATCTTCCGCACGGCTGTGCTGCAGCTGCAGGAGAAGGGCACCATGAAGAGCGTCCAGGCCAAGAAGTTCCTCTGCTCACGTACAGTAACCTACATCCTACTCTGGTAGTGTAGTGGGTAAGGAGCTGGGCTGGCATGCAGTAGCCTTGTGGGTTCAATTCCCGGCTTCCACCGTTATGCACTTGAGCAAGGCACTTAACCCCAAGTTGCTCTGGGGAGAATGGTCTTTGCAATAACTGTTGCTTTGGATAAAAAATCAGCCAAAGTCAGCCAAGTCTAAGAATAAGTATACTCTACCTCAACACCAACTCTCTACAGTTTAAACGTCTTTTGAATTCTCTTCAATTCTATTCAAGAGGCCAAGGTATGGAAGGCACTAAAGGCTAATTAATACCAAACACCATGTTTCAGCCATCCATCCGACATCAGTCTATTGTTAGAAATTCAGCAGTAATGCAGACCGGCAGTGCTTCACGCACACATTATGTCCACTGAAACAACAGGAGAGAGTAATTTTTTCACTTCAGTTCTTTTTTTAGGGAGTAAGTGAATCATACACATACAAAAACGCATTGTCAAACACATTGTCTCATCACGCCAGAGATGGAGGCACTTGAATTGGACTAATTCACATTCCACTCTTGCCAACATCTTTGTTATAACAGTGTAAATTCTCAGTTAGGTGCAAAATTTGCAATTACAGTAGGCACACGTATGGTAGGATAAGGCAGTTTCTTCAATATTATGACAGCCATGACATCAAAGGGAGGTTATAATATTTGTTATTTTTTCATCCAGTCATCCTCATATTTATGAGACGTTTCTCAAGCCGCAGAGTGTAACCCACATTGTTTTGTTAAAGTCCATTGCGTAAGCTTAGTCTTTTTGAACTGGATTGGATTTTGGAGGGGAAAAATGTTGCTCCTTCCTGATCCGAATGTCATCCCATAGATCCAGCATAGCATTAAGCCTACCAGGGAAATGTTAAGTCAGTTTCTATACAGTGTCTTTTCAGAATGTGTCTTTTTTACACTCTCAACTTCAAAGAGCATTTACGGAGATGAAAGAAAGTCTTGGGACGAGGGCTCATCTTCACGCTTTGCCGTATTTAAATGTGTCTGCGCCACGGGGGTTTCAAATGAGATCTAATACAACTGACTTAATGTGCTCAGGTTAATCCAGTGATCTCAACCAGCTCTCTCACTAATGCCATCCTACCCACGTGTGTGTTTTTTTCCTTGGGTCGTCTCCTCTGTTTCCTCCCAATTACTCCTCATCTCTCTCTTCCCCTCATCGTCTCCATTTTATAATCTTCATTTGTTCTGAGGTAGCATAGCAGGTTCACGCAATCGGGGTGAAACCTGGTGGTTAGTTTTTGGAGATACCTGACGGGGTTCACAGACAGGGAAGGAGTGAAGAGGAAGCCTGGCTATCCCTGCCTATAGCTCTCCAGTTCAATTTTCACTAGATCACCGTGATATTTTCAACGTCACATTTTTCTCTAGGAAGGCATGTACAGTATATTCATGTATTCATATACTGTTAATTAACATATCTGCCCAGAGACAGGCATAATGAATTGTGAACTGAAAGTGTGCACCTTTGGTACTGACAGCATTAACAGCAAGTTCTGAAGTTATCCAAAGAAGTGGGATTTGTGGTCTAACCATGTTTGGCTGGAGATGCAGGGACACCTGGAAGTTAGGGTTGGGTCTTAGAGGGGAAAACCTGTATATTAATTCCTACACTTAGTTCACATTTCTTTATGCTTGTCTCTGGGTAGACATGTTAATGGAGCGGTGTCGGTGTAGTGGCTAAGGACCAGGCAGTAGCCATAGAGTCAGCATTGGGGGGGACAAAGTGTCCCATACAAATTCATCACACAGATGTCAGTATATTTATATATGTTTTCTTTTTAAAAATAGTAATAGTGTTCCATAGCTCTGTTCTTCTCCTCTTTGTGTTATTCTATCTGATGGAATTGATTAGGGATGAATAAATTACAACCATAACTATAATGATATGAACAAAACTCTACGCATTACTAGAAAAATAAGTCCCCGCCTTTAAGACAGACATGCAGGGTACGACCCCATCCATATGCCACACCCTGCCTGCATGGAACCGTTGACTGATATGGGACCTGAATATTGCCGTAGGTTATCCATGAATAAACCTGCATATCAGATTTTGTGTTTTTCTCAGAAATGCCAACACCCAAGGCCATCTGTAAGTGTGTGTGTGTGTGTGTGTGTGTGTGTGTGTGTGTGTGTGTGTGTGTGTGTGTGTGTGTTAGTTAGTTAGTTATGACAGAAACACTAGCTTGTGAGTCTGTGTGAACCTCACAGACAAAAGGCGTCTTTGATTTCTCAAATGTAATGTTATAATTTTATTATGAAATAAGAGATGAACTGACAATGGAATATATTTAGTTTGTACATTTAGTTTGCATAGACTATAAGTATTAGTGTTGATTTGGTGTTACAACATTAAATGGCAACAATTAATGGGAACATTAACAGATCCTAAATTTACGTGATAGGGCTTGTGGCTTGTTACGTAGGCCTATAGAATTTATTTATGCTATTGTAGCATAGTTGAATATTGGTGGGGTCATGTCCCCCTCAAAGAATATTCTGATATCGACTGGGAGCCGTAGCATGCAGTAGCCTGAAAAGTTGTGGGATCAATTCCAGGCTTTCACCATTGTGCCCTTGAGCAAGGCACTTAACCCTGAGTTGCTCTGGGGACAATGGGCCTTGTAATATAAATGACATACGTACAGGAAGTTGCTTTGAATAAAAGCATCTGCTAAATGAATACATGTAAATGTAAATTAAGCTTTGGAAATGGAATGTTTGTTTTCCTGGTGATTCTAGTGTCAGAGACGTCTCCACACTGTGAATTACAAAGTCATGCCTGACAGCAAATGTGTGCCTAATCTGACCTGGGGAGGCATAAAGGACACACGTCGGGAAGGCAGCCTGTCTTGGTGGGCACATCCAGAAGCCGAGGATGGTGTGGGTATAGTCCTACAGGAGGTTGGCACCAAAAGGGGCAGCAGCAGCAGCAGTGGTGGCAGGCGTGTGTGTTTTTTGGGGGTGCCAGCACTCTGTGTGAATCTCAGACGGGTGCCAGCGCTTTGCCAGCAGCCCCTACTGAGATGCCGCCGTCCCTCCAGGGGATTATCTGTCGCTGTCTCTCCCACACCTCTCCGCTCGCCACAGGCCCAAACTCAAAAACAGAAACGCAAATCCCCCCTTTTTAGAATGTTTTTTTTTTTTGTTTTGTTTTTTTGCTGTAATGTATTCTGCTAGACCCATTCAGGTGAACACAATGCAGCGTGAAGTGTTTTGCCTGATTCTCTCTCTCACACACACACACTCTCTTTCTTTCTCTTTCTCTCTCTCTCTTTCTTTTACTCTCTCTTTAGTGAGAAGGAAATCCATAGGAGAGTCAATTGAGAATTGAGCTGCAGTCAGTAAGCTTGCCCAGCACAGACTCAACCACCACCCAACCCCCACTTCTCCCTCCAAACACCCCCCCCCCCCCCCCCTTCATGGCTCACCCCCTCGATCGTAAGTCGGGCTGCTGCGTGTGTGATATGGAGCAGCTGGTGTTGGCAGCTGATACACGGAGGTGCTCTCTCTGGAGGCAGGGGCGGATTATGAACCTTTCGGGCCCCTGAGGCCCAGATGCATTAAGGGCCCCTGGGCCCAGATGTATTAAGGGCCCCCCACTAATTGTCGCTCATGTGAGAGGGGAGGTTTGGGGGTCTTCCCCCAGAAAATGTTTAATTTGTTTGATGTGATTTCCTGTATTCTGGTGCATTTTGGGGATGGCCAATACCTACATCCTGATTTGTTGATATTGAGGCAATGATTCCATGCAAAGGCTTGGGCTTCAGGGCCCCCTGACCCCTTGGGCCCCGGGCCTGGGCCCGGTAGGCCCGTGCAGTAATCCATCCCTGTCTGGAGGTCTTTGATAAAACGCCGAGATGTGGGATTAAACGATCCTATCAAAAACATGCCGTCATCCACCACCTCCGCCACCTAACAAACACGTTCACATGCACACACACACACACACACACACACACACAAACACAAATACTCTCTTTTGTTACTCACAAATTTTCAAACAGGGCTTAGGGAAACCTATCTAATTGCTTGCTTAAAGAGTCGTGTGCCAGAAAGCTGCGTCATTTCTTTCTGGCTAAACATCAAATCCGCTTTTTTCTTCTCTACGGCAGACTTATTTTATTTGAAAGACAAGAGGCTTAGCCGGTAAAATGGTTCATTTTTAACGAAAGGAAAAACAACAAGCTTAAATTTTTTTCAGACAGAAACGACAGGTGGGAAAACGTCTTCATTACGCCATTTTTACATCTCTGTCTCTTGTTCCCTTTAGCCCTGGAAGACGAGCTGGACTTCGCACTGGGCAAGCAGACGCCGGCCTTCCTGAAGAAGTGTGTGTGCTACATCCGCAAGATCGCCAACTTCGACCGGCACGCTAAGCTGCCTGAGATGGCCCGCTACATGGACATCATCACCGACGCCGACCGCGTCATGCGTAACCAGGAGGCATACGAGCGGCTGCTCAAAGTCCGTGACGAGTTCATTCCCACGGTGGTGGCGGCGTCCAACCTGCGCGTCTACTCTTCCGTCACACACTGTGACATGAAGCTGGGCTACTCACAAGTACGAATGGGAATGGGACCACGGGCAGTCAGTTTCATAATTTTCCGATTTTAAGGTCAAATCTACGTACTGTATACAAGAGATAAGAGATGATCCGCACACCAGACTACACCAGGCTAGTCTGAGGAAGAGTCGTGAGACTCGAAACTGCAAATAAAAAACATATATGGGAACTCCTTGTTGTGCAGATCATCTCATATCTTTTGTAGACTAATAGGGTTTCAATCCTGCTCCCATCCAAATGGATTTGGGGACGTATGTGGCCTCTCACTAATTCCCTAAATTCACGTGCATACTGTGTACTAAAGATCTAATATTTTTGTGTTTTTCTTTATTACAGTCTTTTCCAAGAATACTTTTGTCTAACTCGAAATATTTCAGTAAATAGGGCTATTTTTCACATTGTCACTCCTAATTGTAAGCAGTTTCTGCTCACAATACAACTCACTCGCACATAATCCACTTCTACTCTGACTAAACTTACTAGACGTCTTAGAACCCCCTATCCTATTCCCTCCCCTTATCAATCGCTAACCTATCTGAGCCCCTAAATATTCCCTCCCAGACACCTCCCCCCAATCAAAACACATCAGAACTCATTGACACATTCTATGACAGGAGGGAGAGGGAGACACAAACACTCGCGCGTGTGCGTGCGTGCGTGCGCGCACACACGCACACACACACACACACACACACACACGCACACACGCACACACACACACACACACACACACACACACACACACACACACACACACACACACACACCGGGAAAACAGAAGACACAGGGGAACACAGGGGAAAGTCTAACACGGAGGCAAATAGCCTCGGCGCTACAATATGTAAATATCTTACATACTGATTTGTTAACACCCAACAATCTTGATATGTGATTCCTTAGACCAGGGATTCCCAACCTTTTTTGGCAGGTGACCTTATTTTAAGGGCACAAAACGTTGGCGATCCCAAACATTCACATATTGCGAGAGATAGCTCATCTCTGCTGTAACATCCAGACGAGAGTGGTACTTTGACTTTCCTCAAATGTCCTTGCGTGCCTGGTTGTTTTGCTACTTTGTTTCAAACATTGATCTCATGCGAGCTGTCTACGTTTATTTTTTATTTAGCTAGATTGTAATGAAGGATCCATTACTTAACTTGGATGTCATGGGTTTTTTAATATTTTTTACATTTAATTTATGTATATTTTTATGTAATGTACTGGTCAATTGTGAGAGACCCAGTATCTCAGGCGACCCCATTTGAATTTCAGGCGACTTCACATGGGATCCTGACCCCAAGGTTGGGAAACGAGCCTTAGAAAAGATGTTTTGCATTGGGTCTTTAAAAAGCTAGAATTTCTTTATCAGTTTTTTTTCCACGTGCCATGTGTCTTTCACATGCTAAAAAATGATTCTGTGAAAAATGGCTAAAAAATGGCTAAATCCAAAATCCCCTCGAATCCCTCAATTTCTCACTAGACCTATGAATGTGGCTCTGGATACATAACAGGATATCTTTTTCCTAGAGCCGATTTTATAAAACAATTATAAAATTGTATAAACAAGACTAATCGCTTCAACCTGTCTCTGGTAGGAGGTGGAGAGCCACTATGTGGAGGGTTTGTGCAAGCAGTTCTACGAGGACATGGTGGACATCATCCAGGCCACGGTGCAGCAGAACTTCGACGCTGAGACGGACCCGATGTACGACGAGCTCCTGCAGCACCTGTCGCTCTGCAAGACCTTCTCGTCCATCTACGAGTACAAGAGCGAGGCGCTGGACCTGGTGCAGGAGTACCTCTACCCGGTGAAGGGCAGCCGCATGAGCCCCCTGGTGGTGTATGGGGGGCCCTGCAGCGGCAAGACGCTGCTGCTCGCCGAAGTGGCCAAGGAGGTGAGGGGGCTGTTAGCCAAGATCCTTGATTATTAACCAAGATAGAGCAATGTTAGTTGTTTTTATGGGAGCAAAAGGGAGATTTTGGGAGGATTTGTCCGGGCTTCCCCCTCGTGAAAAATAGAATGCGGAAGTTGTCGAACATTTGAGCCTCTCGCTTCGCTTCAACCCTCCCTGGTGTTAGTGTGTACTGGGAGTGAATGTGTGCACTGGGAGTGAATGTGTGTCATGGGAGTTATGTCTTGTGTTATACGAGTAGAAAGAGTGGGGGGATACTTGAGACTCATTCCATTCTGATCATCTGTGCTGATGTGAGGGCATTTGTGTGTGTGTGGGTGTGTGTGTGTGTTTGTGTGTGTGTGTGTGTGTGTGTGTGTGTGTGTGTGTGTGTGTGTGTGTGTGTGGTTGTCAGAGGGAGAGAGAGAGACACGATGTAAAATGACCATATTTCTGTCCACACATGGAAGTCAGGGCATGTGTGTGCAGTGGAGTGTGAGTGTCTTCCAGGCATGTGTGTAGGAGCATGTAGAAGACACTTGCAGCACGTCTGTACAGGCAATAGAATGGTATAGTAAGTATAGTATCTCTATATAGGGTGCGTGTGTGCGTGTGTGTGTGTGTGTGTGTGTGTGTGTGTGTGTGTGTGTGTGTGTGTGTGTGTGTGTGTGTGTGCAGCTCTGTCCTAACTCTGGGCCATCTGCCTGAGCCTGGTGCATCAGGGTGGTGTTGTCAGGGGAGGCCTTTTGCTACGTCCACGTGCCTCCTGCAGCAAACCTGTCTCCTCATACCTTAATATTTGATGCCTTATCCTCATTTAAGATGATGTGATTTGCTTCATGGGGCACAGCCAGAGAGCCATCCTCAGCGCACCACCCTGCACCGCTCCACTGTTTCAGGAGAGCAGCCAAACCAAGCCCAGACTGCAGAGGCACGAAGGAAGAGCCATGCATCTGGACTGGATTCAGTCAGAACACAGACGCACACACACACACACAGAATCTATAATGAGCAGACAATGTACAGTATGGGGATGTATGTAAAGGTTACTACTATAGAGATTACCAGTAATGTGCCTAAAGGTTACATTAAAGTAACGTAATGGAGCACACACAGAGACACACACACACACACACACACACACACACACACAGAAATACACACAGAGATGACAACAATTGCTACATATTCACTCCCTGCATTACACATGTGGCTGTGCAGCTGGTATAACATACTGTATGATTTGTATTATTGGTTTCTCCAGTATTGACCTCAGGGGAGATTCACTGCGTGTCTGTTCTTTTGTGTGTGTGTGTGTGTGTGTGTGTGTGTGTGTGTGTGTGTGTGTGTGTGTGTGTGTGTGTGTGTGTGTGTCACAGAGAGAGAGAGCTGGGGGAGAAAAGGGTGGGGAGTGCAGTTGACATTTCCCATTGCCATTAGCAACCTGTCTGTGCGCCAGGCCTCTAATGTTAGTTTTCACAAGATGAGCTCAGAGACCTGGAGTCTCTCTTATCTCTCCCAGGACTCACACATCCACCCACGCACCATCTCTCCCACACACATGAGCACACACACACACACACACACACATACACACACACACACACATACACACACACACACACACACACACACACACACACATACACACACCATCTCTTTCACACATGTGTACACACAAACACACCACTTGATTTACATGAGCTCAATGCAAATCAAACCAGCTAATAGGCTAACTGAAATAAAACCATGCCAGTCTCAGGTATAGTGAAGGGTATGTGATGATGTGGGGCTATTTTAATTTCAAAGGCTAAGGGAACTTTTTTAGGATGCATAGTATCCTGGATCCATGAAATAACTGTCCTTTAAAAATAAACATCTGCCTGCCTCTATGGGAATTTACAGTTTTTCTCAATCGTTTTGATACCTGTGTCAACTCTGACATCACATTCTCAAAACAGTTAACACCTGTGTCTGAACAAAAGCACTCTGGACAAAATGACATATTTTGCTTGCAAAAGGCTGTTACTCTCTCAAAACACTTAAAACATGCAGCAAAAGCAAATCTTGCCTTCAAACACTACAACTTGTTGCCAATTCAAAAACACTCTTTAATCAATCATTACACACTGGGCAACAAAATGCAAAATCTAGTTCTCAAAATGAGCATTTTTGCTATGTCTGTTTCATTACTTTCTCATTTTTCTGGTATCAGAAAAATAACTCTGAAAAGACAAAATGTACTGAATAAAAAAACAAATTATTCATTCCTCCCAAGATGTAACTGTCATTGACATGTAAGACATACAGCAAACACCTAGCAAGATACTGTAAATTTCATTGAACTACAACTTTCATCGAAATAGACGTAAAGACCTTTTGTACTGTTTTCTCCACCAAATAGGCAATACAGTACTTTGTCTAAATGTGCATTAGATCCATACTTGCAAATAGCAACACAGAACAGACATCTCTTATGTAGAATGAATGATTGCTGATTGAAGAATTGTGGAGTTTCACACAGGTGTATCAGAAATTCAGACTTATGCAAGGAATCTATACCACCTGTGAAAAGATGTTTTCCTTTTGTTTAGCATGGGAAAACCAATAGAGTTTGGGGCTTTTGAATGACACCTGTGTTAACTGTTTTGCAAAAGGGTGTGAGAAATGTGTGAACCCAATGAAAATGTGTGAACACATTCGCAAGAGATGACTTCTGCTGTGCAAAGAAAGTAGTCATGAAGACCAAGTGGGTTCTAGTTTACTTAAGCAGGTAAAAGCAATCGAGAAAAACTGTAACATAGGGGGGTGTATACTTGCACCCTGTATTTTAAAGAAGAACATTTATTTATCTATGATACATTATTCATTCACAAAGAAATTGGTGTCCTTAAAGGATTTTTCCTCATTTTTAATAAGGCATTAAAATCAATTTCCAAAAGATGATTTTTTATTCCTCTTTTTAGTCAGCTTTAGCATTGGGGTGAATACTTTTGCAAGGCGCTGTACTGTACGTGCAAGTACAACCCATGCAGTAAACCTGCAGATATTCTTTAATGTATGTAATGTATGTAATCTGTGGAATGTAACCTATAGAACACACACACACACACACACACACACACACACACACACACACACACACACACACACACACACACACACACACACACGCACGCACACACACACACAAACACACACACACACACACATATTTACACAAAAATACTAATTTGTTGAAACATTCATTCATGTTTACACAGATGTCAATACAATGATAATACACTTAAATGCACACAGTTACACACTACTGTGTGCACATATACTGTACATAATGTATAAATGTACACTTACACAAAATCCTTCTGGTCATAGGTTATATATTCTATAAAAACACCCACTCACCCACAGCTTTATCCCAAACCATGTTGACACATATGCTAGTACAAACTAATGACACATCATACACAAATACACACCGAATGACAATTTCACCCTCTCTCCCCATCCACACTTATACACAGATTTACACATCTGCGCATGAATACCATTGACATTGACCCTGCACACATGTTCAGAGATTGAATTTCTTAACCAGGCATGGGACGCCATGTAAGCACTGGTTAAGGACCCCCTCAGGTCAGAAAGCTCCCGGGTCTGTCATTAAAAGTCTGGAAATTTCTCGGAAGACAATAATTTATCTGTACTATTTCCCAAGACCACTCTGGGAGAGAGCTATTTGGTCAACTCATGAATACAAATAGGAAAGTGGGGAGGGGAGTGAGAGATTGCTATTGATTACCAAAAAGTTCTATCGCTGAAGAAATCACACAGCTATTACTTGTGTCAAGGACATTCATTTACAGTTCTGTTTTCTGAAGTTTTTGATTTTTTTTTGTTGGCGAATGGCCCCTGCCTCTTGAAGTTCGTGTCCCTTATGTATTATGCATCCTGTTCACACATCTCCAATTCAATGGGGCAGCATTTCTAAGTAGCCCCCGCCTGGAGCACAAAGGGTACCTGGAATTATTAAACAATACACAAGTCTATGTTTACACCCCGTGACGTGACTTAACACAGATCCCTCTGTACCACAAGAGAGCCGTTCCTCGGTTTATAAAATGATTTCTCGGTTAGTTAGTGTTTTATGAGTGCTGGCAGTTGTTTTACGCTGCATATAACTGAACATGTGCTTCAGGAATGTCCACTATATTTCAGACTTTACGCTCCACTTTAAAAAGGCCATCATTTGAAATGACTTCTCTAAAAATATCCCATGAATTATTTTCCCTGTGTTGGTAAGAATAATGGCTTTTATAATTTGGTAGAGGATTGAAATGATTCTGTTAAGATGGTCTGAGATTTAATTGCTTCATTAAGTGCTTGGCTGGTTTGCTAACCAGATCTGTCCTCTGTCTGATGTTTTTCAGGCATACTCATGGCTGCAGAAGGAGATGGGTCCAGAGACGGACCCGGTGGTCATCGTTCGCTTCATCGGCACCACCGACTTCTCCACGGACCTCCGCACCCTGCTGCAGAGTATCTGCGAGCAGATCGCCATCAACTACCGTTGCTTGATCCACTTCCTGCCCCAGAAGATCCAGGAGATGAGGGAGCTGCTGGTCAACCTGCTGGGCGAGTCGTCCTTCCACCGGCCACTTGTCATTGTCTTGGATGCTTTGGAGCAGCTCTCGGACGCTGACGAGGCTCGGAAGTTATGGTGGCTGCCCGCACACTTGCCCCGCACTGTTCGGATCGTAGTGTCCACCTTGCCCAACAAGCACGGCATTCTCCAGAAGCTCCGCAGCCTCGTTCACGACGAGTTCCGGTATGTGGAGTTAATCCAGCGTGATCGCAAAGCCTGCAGCCAGACACTCAAGCAGCAGCTCCTCAGTGTCAAGAGGAAGGTCACTTCAGGCCAGCAAATCTACGTCAATGAGGCGCTGGCCAAATGCACATTGCCCATGTTCGTCAATCTCATCTACCGGGAGGTGGTAAACTGGAGGTCACACAAAGACGTAGACGACACATCGCTAAGTGCCACAGTGCACGACAGCATCGAGCGGCTCTTCTTTTCCGTGGAGGACAAGCTTGGCTCTCGATTTGTCTTCCGGGCACTGGGCTACATCACCATGTCCAAAGCTGGGCTGACCGAGATGGAGCTCGAAGATATCCTCTCCTTGGACAACAGCGTCCTGGGGGACATCATGGTAAGCTCCAACCTCAAGAACCCACTCAGGGTCTCCTATGACCTCATTGCCCGACTGAGGGAGGAACTCGACGGCTACCTGATCGAACGGCAGGTGCGCAATGTGACGCTAATGGTGTGGGCCAACAGGCACCTGCACCTGATCGCGCTGAAGCTGTACCTCAGCAACGAGGAGGACGTCCACCAGATGCACAGCTTGTTGGCGGAGTATTTCCTGGGGGCCTGGGCCGGAGGCCGGAAGAAGATTTTCCACTGCGACAACAATCACTTCGCCCACTTCTCCCATCACAATAACCCACAGCAGCAGCAGCAGCAGCAGCAGCACCATCACCACCACCCATCACAGCACGGTCACGACAAAGGCAGTGCCGACAAGTACTCTTACGATCGGCAGACTCCCGAGCAGCCCTGGGTTTTCCAGTGCAACCTCTTGGAGCCAGACATCTTCTTTGTCAACCACAGGAAGATGACAGAGTTAGTGTATCACTTGACTCGAAGTGGGCGCACTGATGACCTAATGTACGGGGTCATCATGAACTTTAGCTGGCTGTACACCATGATCAAAATAGGACATTTTGATAAGGCGCTTACAGACATTGACCTAGCCTACAGTTACTCGCAGGAAAAAGAGCTGAAGTTTTTGGCCACGACGTTGCGCAGCATTAAGGTCAAGGTGACGCGTAACCCGGCTTCCTTGTCCGCCGAACTTCAGCAGAGGTTGCTTCCTGTGGTGACATCCCTCCCCAAGCTCCGACACCTCCTGCTGGAGTGTGACAAGGACGGCCCCAAATACTGCTCCATTGTTCCCCTGCACTCGTCCATGGATGTCACCTACAGTCCCGAGAGGCTGCCCCTCTGCTCCAGCTACATGCAGATTGTGGAAATCATCCCGACCCTGGCCCCCAGCATCGTCATCGTGGCCTTGGAGGACGGCTCTGTGAGCACGTGGGACGTGGAGAGCAGGCAGCTCCTCCGACAGATCGACACGGCACGCTCCGTCGTGCTCGGCATACGCCTCACCACTGATGAGAAGTACCTGGTGGTGGCGACCACCAAGAACACCCTGCTGATCTACGATAATCACAAGTCCTGTCTGCTCTCCGAGGTGGAGGTCAAGTGCTCCAAGCATCTCGGCGTCACTGGAGGGGTTGCCTTCATCAATGGGTTTACATTATCTAGCCAGCATGCCCTGGCTTGGTTGGAGGCCAGCAAAGAGGTGAATGTTATTGACTTGGTGTACGGCTGGCCTTTGTACCAGTTCCACTGCTGGTATGAGGTCACCTGTGTGCAGTGCTCTCCAGATGGCATGTATGCTTTCTGTGGGCAATACCTCAACACCACGTCCATCTTCCACCTGGGCAGTGGGGACAAGCTGGCCACCATGACGTCAGAGTTTTCAGGCGGTTTTGTTAAGTCCATTTTGGTGCTGGACACCCTTAACCAGATGGTAATGATTGACAATGAGGGGAGTTTGTCGGTGTGGAACACAAAAGAAGTCACAAACCCCCGTCTCATGGAGGACTATGATTGCAGGGGGGATGATAGTGAAGTTGTTGGGATCGAGCTATCTGAGGACCAACGCTCCATTCTCATTTGCAAAGCAAGAAGCATCGAAGTTCTGGATACCAAAGTCTGGAAGATGGTGGAGAAGTTCAAAGCCAAGCGCACTGAACGATTTGTGGCTGCTGTCCTCTCCAAAAATGGCCAGAGTATTGTTGCTTCCATGGAAAACACTTCATCTATTTTTGTGTGGCGGAGGGACAGTGGCCAATGTATGGCTAGTCTAATTGAGATATCTGGAGCCATTGTCAAGTTAATCAAGTCCACCCATCATAACCTGCTACTGTCGGTAGCCAGCAGTGGTGTGCTGTCAGTTTGGGACATTGACATTATAACAGCCATGTCTAACATAGACAAGACAGGGAAGCGCATATTAAACCTGCAGCTTTCAGGCCGAGAAGACTTTATCTACACCATGGACGGCTCAGAGTCCATTCACAAGTGGAACTTCAACACGGGCTTCATTGAGATGGTTTTCAAACACGAAGGCCTTGTGGAGAACTGTGTCCTTACCACCTCTGGTGACCTTATGGTGACTTCTGATGACAAGTCCAGCCAGTACATCTGGCAAACCACCACGGGGGAGAACATCTTCCGCATCAACGGGCAGAAGATAACCCAGCTTCTTATCACCCACAACGACCAGTTTGTGGTCTCGCTGTGCGAGCAGAATGCCTCACGTGTCTGGAGGTTGGCCACTGGGCACAAGGTGTGCAACATCCTGGTCACCCTCCAGCACGCTCTCATCACCACCGCCAACACCTTCCTGGTTGGCACTACCAAAAACAAGCTTCTTGCTGTCAGCCTGTGGTCAGGAAGTGTCTCCAAGAAGTTCATCTGTGACGACGGGATTACCATTGTCAACTTCAAGCTCATCCCTGATTGTCCAGACTATGTGGTCTTCATCACATCCACTGAGACTGTGTTTATCTGGAGTGTAGCAGACGAGTCTGTGTGCCGTCGTGTCCAGATGCCGGCCAACTTCCTGAAGAACCTGGAGGATTTCCAGATCTCGCCCAATGGCAAGCTAGGGATCGTGTCCAAGGGCGACGAGAACATCAACGTCTTGGACCTCCACAGTGGGAAGCTCCGATTGGTACATGCCGCAGGCATCATATGGCGGCAGAAGCTCTCGAGGGACGGCCGGTACCTCGTGTACATCTGCTTCCGCAACTGCGAGGAAGACGACGATGCAGGCGTGGTGTCCAACCTGATTGTCATGCGTCTGGCTGACGGCAAGAGCATCGGCACATGCTCTCTCTACAAGACGCCCACCTTCCTGTGCCTCTCGCAGCGGGCGCTCAACATCATAGTGGGTTTCGAAGACGGCAGCATCGGCACCTACACCGTGGTGGACCGGGTCGACGCCGCCCTCAAGATCAAAATCGCCACGTCCAACAGCCGGCAGATCGTCAACAACGCTGCACAAAAGGTCCGGCCCAAGTGCAGCACCCATGCCTTCAAGACCATCTCCGACTGCATTTGGCGGGAGTCCACAGAGGTCTTCTCCAGGGATAGCCCCATCAACCTGTCCGACTCAGGCGAGGCCGAGACCACCACACCAACCAAGAAGAGTGAGCTGCTTCAGTGATGGTGCCCTCCTATGGACAGTGTCAGTGAGAAAGCTAAGGAGGCAGCTAAGGAGGCAGCTGATTCTCGTTTACAGCCAACCTTAATGGCTCAGCTGCACCACGTAGTCCTCTGGGCTAACTGTAACGCTGCACTCATCCGCCACTTTTCATTCACAAAAGCTATTATCTTATTACATTTGTCATCTGAAGACTGTTCATGAAAATAATATTAAAGTGATTCTTTTTTTTCCTCATGGGTTCCAAATAAAGATATATAATTATATATAATTATTATTATTGTATGTGCAGACACACTTCTGGCATTTACATGACCAGAGTTTAGAAATATCTCTGTTGTTCCAAAAGCCATTGTTTTTATTTCAGATGTGGTGATGAATACCCTACATTTCAGAAGTATTGTAATGGTCTCATGAAGCCATACTGTTAATTTATACAGATTCATATGTAGATGTTAGTATATATTTGTAGCCATAAAAGAATTGCTGCCATTTTTGCATTTGTTTTATATTTATGTGCGTTCATTTCTATTGACAATGTCTCTGTACTGTACAAAAAAGGAAATTATAAATATATGTACATATCTATTTTGGCTGCTGCAAATTGTGCAACTCCTTAAAATGTTATGTTGTGCTTAATGCAATCAAAGTGAGTGCCTGGATTTCAACTGTTTTATTATGAGTAGTATTCTTTACTTATTTTAGGCAATTAATATTATTTACCTTTTATTAAGATTAATTATTATAAAGATGCAGGGAATTTCTAAACAAAATCTACTGATACCTAGCACTGTCATAATGACAGGCTTACATTAGGAATTCGGTTGATACAAGACATCAGAGAATCTGAATAACATCATCCGTTTTCAAGGGAAGGCTCTTCCCAGCCACACAAATGAAAGGTCAAAGGTCGATTGGGGGAAATTCAGGTCAGGCTTGTGATGAGAGCTTCGTAAAAAGCTGCAGACAAAGCCCAATTTGAGATTTGAGGGGTCAAAAGTGAACAAAAGTACTAATGTGCATTAAGTGTAGCATCTTACCTTAAGTATCAACGCCTTAAATGCTTGCAAGTTATGGTCAGCCCAGTTCTATGACTTCATCGCATAACTACCTGAATGCATACAGATAGGAGAGAGGAGGGACACTTGTTTGTGGTTGAAAGGAGCACTTTACACTTCATGTAGCATTGCTAGCACTGTACGGATGTGTGTGTGTGTGATCTGTGATCTTACAAATATGACCATTTAACTGCATACCAATGTTTTGAGTCCATTCGCCTCATGTCTGCCTTCAGTTTGGCAATGCTGTGTTTAGATTTGGATTCCCAGAACGTCTAATTCCATCAACCACTCAAAAGCAGTCACTACTGCAGAAAGCTCTGACTATTCCTCTCAGATCAGTGGAAAATACTTCCAAGGGCTATTCCGTATAATTGTATGTTTACCTCTTTGGTTGTTGCGACATTGGCCCTACATCAATTCACCTGTAGCAGTATACAGCTTTAAGAACCCCCCCCCCCCCCTCCCCCCAAAGAACAAAGATGCTCTCCAAATCTAAGGAACTTCTAGGATATTTGCCAAAGTTCTTGACAATATTTTCTGTTCTGTTCTATTCGGTTCCGTTCTGTTCTGTTGAGTTCTATTCTATTATGTTCTGTTGAGTTTTTTCTTTTGTTGGTTTCTGAATGTTTTATCCCATTTTCTCACAGGTAATTCATATCACGACCAAAATTGTCTTGAATTTCTGTATGTTTCTAATGTGATTCTATGAAGTGATGATACAGAGAAACGTGTTATCTTTGCTAAGAGGTTTAAGAAGATGAAGTCCACTTATATTATATGGGAATGCCAGTTTTAGAGTATATTTGAATGTGTCCTTATGAAAGCCAGTAAACAGTATCTTGTATGTTCTGTATCTTGAATGATTTTAATAACTTACTTGTTTGCAACACATAGTTGACATGACTGGTATTGAATGTTTTTATGGTATTCTTTGTATCTGTCAGGACTGAATTTCCTCTTTAGAGATTTATATTTTCATAAATGTTGTACTTAACTTTTGTTACAGAGTTGTTTATCTGGGAGTGTTATGGAAAAAAACATGTCTGAAGCAATATGGATTAGTGTGTATGCATTGTTTGTATGGAACACTTTAATGTAATAAAACAGTTCTCTTTTGCCTCGAAACTTTGCTTTCTGGTACCTGATTTTTTTGCTACTGTTTTAATTGCTGATATTACATACATATGTCTGTGTATACATAATATTCTATATGCACACAATACATATCAATTACATCACATAGGCTTATATGATATTCGCAGATCTTTATAGATTAGAAGCATTTATACATTCTGAAAATGTTGTCCAGATGGCAATTATCTGTGGTTTAGCGGCTCGTAACACACCCTAGTTGTGTTTTAATGAAAGATTTTTGTTGTGTGTGTGATGTGATTTCATGGTACCAAGGTCATAATCAAAATATATTTTTATAATATTCAACTTTGCTCAAAATGCACCCCTAATGCACATGCAAGGTTACAAAACTGGTAAAAACAGATTTTGTTCTTTAAAGGGACCCCCCCCCCCCCCCCCCCCCCCCACACACACACACACACACACACACATTTACAGTTGGCCTTTTGTCTGTGAGGTTCACAGACACACAAGCTGGCTTATCAGTCACTGGCTCATCATCTCTGTCATGTACTGTACATGAGTGAGTCATACTCTAGAAACTTCTATTGAGACTGAAGAGATGACAGATGACAGACAGGCACGATTAAACACACCAAGAAAAGCATCCACACACTCAATAGTGCAATAGTGGGTGGCATGGTTGAGTGAGGAAAGGAGCAAAGACGAAAATAAGGACTTATCCAGTTAAAAAGTGTCATAGCGTAGTCTAGGGTGCGGTTATTTTTGGCTTTAATACTGTGTACATAATCACATTGCACCATGGTAATGCCCATATTAACTCTATGGATACGGCCTTGCATGGAACGATAATAAAACAATTATTTCCTGTAAACTTCACACTGCCCCATGCATTAGCAAACCCATATCAAATAACAGCTGCGTAATTGTTTGTCACAGGAGGCAGACAAGCGTGTGACATATTTTCCCAACACTGAGTGACACTATCACAATTAGTTTGTTCACAGAACATTTGGAAACGCATACACGCCGTCTCCATTTCTTTCTTTATCGCTCAGTCTTTCTCTCGCACTCCTTGTCTCTCTAGCTGTGCCTCTCTGTACCTCTCCCTCTGTCAATATAAGCAGCAATAAATGCATTGAGGGCAGCTAGATTGGTCCACATAGACCTGTTGCTTTAGGCGACCATTTTAATTCCTCCCATAAGCCCACGCTCTAATGGGGGAAGTGTGTGCCATCTCCTTGGTAACCCCTTCCACTGACCACACCCCTCATTGTGATATCAGGGAGGTGGCATGCTCACTCTTCTGGAGTACTGTAAATCCTTGAGAAAATAAAAGACACCTCTGCTAAGATGTTTCCTCCTCCCACAATGCAAACTGTGAAGGCTCCACACTGCCGTGCTTCATCTGGCTATGTAAACACACTCAGCCACCCTAAGATGTGGCACCGCAAAGTGGAATGAGCCAGAACCAACCGTGAACCATTGTAGAACTCCTGTGTACACTTGTATCCAGTGCTGCCTTATCGCACACATTCCACCCTCATATATAGGCTACCATTTCTCTTTTCCCCCTGGTCACTCCTGTTCCGTTCTATTGGCTAAGATTGGTCAGACATAAGGGTGAGTGACTAAGTCACACATGCAGCGTAACACCCAAGAAGCACAATAGTTTAAACAACAGAGAGGCAGATATTATTCATTAGAATGTACAGCTTGGTCGCAGTCTGTAATCAAGGAGAAAAAAATATGTCCTTGTATTTTGTATATGACTCAATGTACTTTCTGGAATTTTACTTCACAGAGAAAATCCTCCAGGAGTT
>NC_055974.1:13939586-13977086 GCF_018492685.1 Alosa sapidissima
AGGCGATATTTGTAACATTTATTTTGTATTTGGCCTGTTATGAAATCATGTATTGGACAATTTAAACACACTGTGAAACCTGAAGCCCAAAGTTGGAGACATGCATTTAGACATTGCTGCAAATGTAAAACCGGATTACTCTGGAATGGCTAACTGTACAGGGGAATGCTTTACACCTTTTTATTCGGTAAGGTCTGCTGTTTCTTCTAATATATGGTTTGTCATGTGTTCTGGAAAAAATCGTGAAGTATTCCACCGAGATGAATGGGTAGGGAGATGGGCGCAGAATGTAACATGATAAATTAAAGTTACTTTTCTCGCGAACCGTTTACCACAACTTGCGGCCAACATCGTTTAAAAGCTGAGAAAAAGCTGTTTCGTGTGATGTGATAGGCCTACATGTAATATCTTTGTGAAGAGTAGGCTATCGGAGTATAGCCTATTTCAGCAAAGAATGGGTGAATTTGGACGCACTTTCTTTCTTGCCATGCGCCGTCACATTCTCCACTGCGTAAAAGACATAGGCTAAATGAATTTGCGCGTGAATGCTAAGCTTAATCAGGCCATAGGCTAAATAAAAATCGCTAGTCGGATGCAAAGCAGAATATAGAAAGAAATGGGCACCAAGGCCACAGTGGCCTGTGAACCTCCGATTTTCAAAGGGACATCACGGCAAACGCAAGGGGCAACCAGGTCCGTGTAACGCTTTGCAGTGCTTTGTTCTATTTGTTCCATCCATCGGGTCCAAATAAAAAATGTGTTCAATAATCCAATTTTCAATTTGTTTTAACTGGTCAGCAAATAGATAATTGCTGCTATTTTCTAAATGTGTCATTAGTCACGCAAGATAAAGAAAACAGAAACTGGATTGGAAACAAAAGTAAAATTCAGTTAATATTGGATTTTGGACCCTTTTTTTTTAACTGTTTTTGTTGGGCTGAACCACGCGTAGGGGTTGGTGACCTGATAGATATTGGCGCGCGGTGTTGGTGATCACATTTTATCAGCGGATGTAGAGCATAGACTGTAAAAAATAGATGTAGAGATGGAGGGCTATCAAACACAGTTCCGCTTGCATCAAGGTGCCAAGCGATTGATAATGTCAGCTCGAGATCAGAACTTCAGATGCAGAGGGAGACATTGCTGCGTCCTGACACTTATGAGTAGGCCTACGTGAGCCCTAGTAGCCTACAGGCCAATGTAGGCTATTTGCTGTTGAAATTAATAAATGGATAAACGGATAAATTAGGCTCACCGTTGTGTCTTCGTTTAGCCTAATGAAACCTAGTCTAGCGTAAAGCGTTAAATAAGCAAAAATACCATGTCAAACAGTGCTCGGGGTAGCCTGTATAGCCCGGTATAGCCAAGACTGACGTCGATGACATTCTGCTTTGGGGAATTATTTGCTATGGCATGGCTATGGTATTCAAATATAGGCTACTGTAGATATGTTCAACATAGGCTGAAAGTTATGTTTAACGTGCCTTCTCCCAAAAAGTTTGTCATTAATCTCTAAAGTAATGAGTCAAAATCACAAACAACTTCAGGCGGCGCTCCCTTCCACCATCTAGCCTGGCCCAGCTAGATGGTGTTCTCCCCCCGGTGTTCGTGGTTCAGTCCAATCACAAGGGCAAAAAAGGAAAATTAGAAAATTGACGCATCATTTCAATTTTTAACTTCTGAACAGAAAACCGTAACTGTGCTCAATTGAAAATCAAAATAAGCAACAATAACCCATTTACTGTGCCGTCCTAAAGAATGGATAACGGATTTTTAAGCCTATTTTTATATTTTTTCATGTGAATTCTGCAAATAGAACATAGCACTGCAAAGCGTTACACGGACCCAACGACGTGGCCGCAGTAAAATTCCCACCCTGCTTATAACACAGTTCAGGAATGACCAATGTTAACAAACTAACTGGCTAGATCACCTTAGAAAGCTAACATGCACATTAGCTAAAAACAAACCTTATTCAAACGAGAATAATACAAAAAAGGTCTTTTTTTTAAACCAGCAACAAGAATCTATATCTAGTAGCCTATAACCTTTATGGAAATATAGCTAAGTGCTCTTAAGTACGAAACATGCAGTGATGCAGTGTGGAATGGAAGGGGAACGCGTCTCTGCTGCTCTGGTAGCTTATTTATACTATCCAACCAGCAAATCAGCACCCTCGAAATTCAGACGGGACGAATTAGAAAAGTGTGATTGGCAGATTCAATAGCTGTCAATTAAAATTGACCAATTAGGTGGGGCAGAAGAAATATTTGCAGGGGCATTGCCCTTCCCAGCCCTATTCTAGATCCGGCCATGCCCTAACTTCATCATTGGGTCTCTTCAGTGATGACTTTTGGAAGGCCAGGGTTGTATTTAGTTAGGGTTTAACTTAGTCATGGTCCACTCCACTCCACTCATTACAGCACTGGAAGTAAATAGATAACAGGGCCCCATAATAGGTTGGACTCGAAGGAGAATTTCATTAAGCAACACAAAGCCTCTACTGTGGTATGTACATGTGTATTACAGATTAACTGGTCTTGGACTGCAGGGAAAGGTTCCGTGGCCAGTAACAGGATATGTGGCCTTTCATGCTCATAGCAGAACTAAATGCTTTTTCCATCTTCCTCAGGTCAAATGACACTGTGGAAGGAGAAGATGAATAAAGAAATATGAGTCATTTTTTTTTACTGGGAAGAAGACTGCAAGCAATAACCACAGTAATGCTGACACTGTCAACCCCTTTTATATCCATACGAGCTGTTTTCGTTTTACGTTTTACGTTTTTCGATAACAAACTCTTAGGCTACAATATGTTGACAAAGGATCCTATTCTGATCAGAAATTGTTATTTGTATAGTGTATATTTGTGAATAGTTGTCATGGATTTGTAAGGGAATTCCTACACAGCAATTACAGTTTTTCATTTGAATAAAAGAAGAGAAAACGCATAGACACACAATAAACAGAAGTTTTCCAGTCAAGGTCTCGTGGAGTGGGCCTATTCGGCAACTGAGCAGTTAAATACTGTGGAATGGGTATAGGAGAATGTTTGTGATCCGTGATCACATGGTCCGTCATGACCACGCCACGAAAAAACCCTATACCAGCCAGGCAGTGCTTTGACTTCTATCTGAAATTCAAATAGGCAAGCCTCGGGCTGTAGATACGGGAGAGTGTAGTCACGGGGGGAACTTCTCCTCTGGGGCAACTACGACAGAAGAAAACAAACACCGTGAGGAGTTACCACTCAGTCTGGAGCTGAGACGAAGTTAAACGATGTACTGCAGACAAGTGACACGCATCCAGTCCTTGCGGGCAAGCGAACTTTTTCTCCACTCTGATGTTTTGTGAATTTTAAAGAAGACGAGGACTCAGGGAATTAAATGAACTGTGGTGGCCGTGAAATCATAATACTACCGGCATACGGGCCTTTCTCAGTCGACAGCGCAGCAGGTAGGCTGAATTTCTGGACTGTGGATGTGTTGAAAATAAATCGTAGAGTAACGTTCGTACACCTGTTACGCGCAACAAAACTATACATTATGCAGTGTACATGCGTCATTGTAAAATGTAGCCTACATTATGACAGTATTTATGTGTAATACAAAAAACATCTTATCATCATTGTACCAATATATTCATAAACAGATATTGAAAGCGTAACAGAAGTAACCATATCCTGATAGGCTCTCAATTTATAAGAACATGAATTGCGTTTGTTAAGAGTGGGAATTATAAAGCTATTGCATTTATGTTAACTTTGTAGTCACTTTATTTGTTTGGGAAAACTGTTCTTGATAGGCTTAAGATTGTTGTCTACTTGTAAGTTTAGTTGAGGCACTTAGAGCATATGGTTGATGGGAAGACAACAGCATGCTCATTAGCCAGGTGTGGAGAACTAAGCCCCCCATGGAGTTTAAGTAATAGTCAGAATAACACACAGGCACACACGGTGTGGTGATAACACACAGGCACACACGGTGTGGTGATTCACGCTTGGCTTTTTAATTAAGATTCAACCACTGTTTGCATTATCTGATGTAACATTTATTAGCAGTAATTCTAGGTATTAAATAACAGTAAAACATGAAATACATTATCACAATTGATCATATTCTATTGAGAAAACACATGATGTGCAATATCTTTGGCAAATGAGCAAACATTTAATTTCATCTGGCTTCAACAGTGACTCAGTAAAGTAAGCATTAGCATACAGCTAATCAGACTCAGGTGAAGGTCAATATGAGTTTTCCCATTGTTGTTTGCTTAGTTAAATAACTAGCTTGAGAGAAAGCCTTTGTTTACTGTGTTGGGAGGATTGAGAATGCTCAAATGCTACACTCTGGAAGGTGTGGCCCCAGTAAATACAGCTGTATGCCATGATGTCATGGTCTTAGAATATTTTGTGTTGACACTGAGGTGTAAATCAATCCATATTGCATTTTGTCATATATTTCATCAAATGTGCAAGTGTGTGCGTGAAAGAGGAGCAGTGAGACATAATGTGTGTGTGTGTGTGCCCGAGAGAGAGAAAGAGAGAGAGAGAATGTGTGAAACCAGTATCATGATCATGATATTGATAACTGGTACTTGACCAAGGAGGGGATGGTTATATTTACCTGTAAACGCTGACCTGAGCCACCCATAGCTCAGACGGCTAACTATAGCCTGGACTGGACTGACCAATGGCTATCTAGGCCCTGTAGTATCTCCGCTAGATAAAGTCTGTGCCATTCTACAGTATCTACAGTACAAAGTCAGTGTTCTTTGGGCTGAACTTTACTGTTGGTTATCTATAGGCTATGTCCCACCTCTGTCATATCATATGTCTTTGTGTTGTGCCTGTGTGCCAGTTTGGCTGGTAATCATGCTGACTGGTGATATTTGCGTAAAAACAGTGAACATCGCTTTCAATGAATGTCCACTTCAGTGCATTGTCCACACGTGATAGGCAACAATGTGTGATATAATACAATAAAACATTGTGTGAATGCAAACGATGGACTGCGTATTCCACTACACCAAGTCTCTGTATCTCAAGCCTTCGTATCACGATCACAGTGCCAATGAAGAAATTGTCTAAATATTGAAATAAAATAAAGGCTCATGTTGTGACAGTGACACAGCTTATTTTGTCAAACGAAATTAAAGATATACATTTAATATTGAACCCTATGTGAAGCTTCAATGCTTAAGGTAACTTTGTTTTATTTTTCTGGTCACATAGCATGTTTCATATTGTGTGTTGATAATGCATAAGTGGACATGCATTAGACATTAACTGGTGCACATTTTTCAGAGATCCTCATATCTGTTATCTCACTTTGCAAACACTTTGTGGAAATGACAACCTCTCCAGGGGCGGAGGCTGAGCAGAGCCTTGTTAATGAGCAGGCAGGAGCCTTGAATATTCACTGATTTTATGCAAATATCACAAGTTAACATGATCACCAGCCAAACTGGCACACCTGCACTCTTTGTGATCATATTGTTGTGTCTGTGGTCTCTGTAATACATACTGTATCTCTATTGTGTCAGTACTACGTGGTTGTCTGTGTGGTCTACCGCATGCTTACAAGTATTATATTGTATGTGGCCTGTGTTACGTCTGTGCACTGGGATCTCTCTGTGGGGTTTGACCGTGTTCTGTAGAATGTTGTCTATGACTCAGGAATTCTAATACCTGAGCATTTAGTTTGATGCCTATTGCTTGTGATCTATCACAAATAAATAACAGTTCTTATTATTACACAGGTCATAAGAGCAGTGACATAGTTTAATTTTTTGATGAAGTCTCTGTAGAGTAACTCTCTGTCTCTCTCTCGCTCTCTCTCTCTGTCTATTTATTTATTTGTGTGTTTGCATGTGGTGAAGCGCCCAATTCGTAATGGTGGCTTTGGGAGGCACATAGACAGCCTAAGGCTCCTGCCATCATAATAGCAGCCTCTTCCACAGCCCCATGACAGTTCATAATGAGCCTGTTTGTTTGTTGTGTCAATCTCATTGCCTCCCCCCTGCTATTACTGGTCATTGACCTCAGTCTAGTCATAACACTGACTGTTTTAAATTCAACGGAAAGATATCTCAAGAACAAGACCATGTGCACACTTTGGCAAGGGCAGATTGAGGCTGCCCAGGGTGTGTGGAATGTTGGAGGGAATGCCCCTTTACAGATTATATTATTTGATGTTAAAATAGCACAGAAACATTAGATTACCAAGTCAGATTCAAAAAGATTTGCTAGTCAAATATAAAAAAAAAAACAGATGAACAAAATGCTGCGAACAAAGTTAAACTGGTGGTGGATTGAAAAAAAGCAAATTAAGGGACAGGTTCCAAAGCACTTATAGGCTACCAACATCAGCACCTCACCCCACTCCTAGTACACACGCAAAGGCCTACATCCTGCATCCTAACCACACACTGTATATTATGTATATGTTTATGTTTATGTAATTAAGCAGACACTTTTGTCCAAGGCGATATAACAATACAATTTAAATACAATTATATAATACAATTATACAATTTATTTAAATAAACAATACACATTGGTAGGACTACATTAAGGATAGTAATGACAACAATAATGTCAATACAATATCAACGAACATACAATATTACAAAAGGACTCAGTATAGATGATGAGTCATGATGGGGTGACCTCAGGAGAACACATTTTTGTATACCTATGTTGCTGTGACAGCATTCAGCTCTAGCAACCAGTGCCATGGTAACGCACCTGGCTTTGCCTACCTTATGCAAATGAACAGGACCACAGACTTGATGTGTGGTCACCTGTTTTCATGGCTGTTTAGTATTTCTCATAAGTTATTGTACCAAAGCACTTTATGCACCATAGTGGAGCTAATGGTTGATCTGAGATTATTACCTACTAATGCCTTTACTCATTATTTAATCAGAGGGTTGATAGGGGAGGGTGTTCCCATAACAAAAGGAAATAGGTCCTGAAAATGACTTCATAACCACTTTGCAAAGATATCAGATTGATAAGGAAGAGGCAAATTATGTTGAGATTATGCTGGGATATCTTCTTACCTTTTGACATGCTGAAATGTTATGATAAGATTTTATCAGTTTTCCTGGGGAAAAAAATAGTTTGTTGTCTTTGTTTTCTTATCATTCTTTGATACCACACCCAACTCAGGACCAGATGTACTAACGCTTTTGCGCCCACTTCAGGCGTATTTGTTTCGCAATGTGCGTGTAAAATCATTGCGAGGTATGTACAAACAGGCAGCAATGATGTAAAAGCGCAAACTGCCTGTCGCGGGAGCTGAAAGTGGCAGATTGCGTTTGTCATGTCATGCATATGCATTCATGGGAGGATCCAGGGGAAAGTGGGAGTTTAGCTTAAAAAGATGGGAGGGGAAGAGTAAAGAGTGCCTAATTATGTATTCCGCGGTATGTACAAAGACTGCTCCTGAAAGCGCACGTCTATTCTGCGCCTAAATATATCCGCCTTGTAAAAGCAGGTGTTAATCCAAATTGCAGTTCAATGTGTCAATAAGAGAACCTTTCAAAGACAACAGAATCGCTATTTAGAGCAGCAGTTTTTGTGGTGAAAGTATTTGTACTACCAAAAGCAACCATAACTTTCGTTGGCCTTTCGAATGTCTTACTTTCACTTTCACGTTATTCACTTAAACTTTCCTACTTGCTAGATTTGACCAATCTTCCATAGCCTACGTGCACAAGTAGTTTGAGTAGAACTGATCTTCATTATCTCCCTGCTTGTTTACATCTTATCATGTATGGTATATTTCATGATCGCTAAACGTTTGATTCTTTTTAATGTTGTCATCAGTTAACTTCATTCAACTGTGCTTGTATGTAGGCACTGCCATTAAGTTGTGGACGTTCGTAAATTGCGTTTATGGGCGGAGAAAGGCAGAGAAAGGCGCAGTTTACACTAAGGATTGAACGATTGATAAATACGCCGGAAACTTGGGTCAGACAGCGGACCCAGTACGTAGCGTTATCAGCGTCATGGACAAACCGCAGATTGCGAACACTGTCAGACCCAAGTTTCCGTCGTATTTATCAAACTTTCTTTGCCTTAGCCTTTCTCCGCCCATAAACGCAGTTTACGAACGTCCACAACTGAATGGCAGAGCCTATACAAGCGCAGTTGAAGGAAGTTAACTGATGACAACATTAAAAAGAATCAAACGTTTAGCGATCATGAAATTACATGTATACCATACATGATATGATGTCAACAAGCAGGGAGATAATGAAGATTAGTAGTTTTACTCAAAGTACTTGTGCACGTAGGCTATGGAAAATTGGTCAAATCTACTGTAGCAAGTAGGAAAGTTTAAGTGAATGACGTGAAAGTGAAAGTAAGACATTCAAAAGGCCAACGAAAGTTAAGGTTGCTTTTGATAGTACAAATACTTGTGGTATTGGTGTTCTAAATAGCGATTCTGTTGTCTTTGAAAGGTTCTCTTATTGACGCATTGAACTGCAATTTGGATTAACACCTGCTTTTACAAGGCGGAAGTATTTAGGCGCAGAATAGACGTGCGCTTTCAGGAGCAGTCTTTGTACATACCGCGGAATACATAATTAGGCGCTTTTTACGCTTCCCCTCCCATCTTTTTACACTAAACTCCCACTTTCCCCTGGATCCTTCCATGAATGCATATGCATGACACGAAAAACGCAATTAGCCATGTTCAGCTCCCGCGATAGGCAGTTTGCGCTTTTACATCATTGCGGCCTGTTTGTACATACCTCGCAATAATTTTACACGCACGTTGTGAAACAAATACGCCTGAAGTGGGCGCAAACGCGTTAGTACATCTGGCCCTCAGTGTCTTTTTTACACACTCAAACACAAAATATGATATGTATTGTTCCATACAGATAGGAGTATTAATGTAAGAGAGGTAGAGAAGGAACCTGTTATTCTGCTTCTCAGGATACCACACCCTCTCCTACATGTTACCATCATGACACAGATATGCCTTTACTTTGGCCACCTTTACTGTAGCCACATCTTGACTTCATTCATACAAACTTGCACATAGACACTTGCATGCATGCACACACACACACACACACACACACACACTACACACACCACCCACACACATTCTTATATACACAGAAACATCTTTCAGCTCTGGTTATATAAGTTAACCATTGTAAGGGCATCACAGAGTCACTGGATGTCACTTGTTCACATCACCACAGGTGCGCTAGTATCGTCATTCTATTGTGAAAGAAAGAAATTAAACACTTAATTTCAGTACATCAAAAAAAGCCTGGCCAGAACTTTTGAACTAGGCTGTGTGGTTAGATATTAATTAAATTGTTTCCTTGGCTTGGAGAGATGATCCATGATGTCAGGCATGTCATGTTTGTACTATCAACACAAGCCCACACATCCACCAAGTCTGTCAGCAGTGTTCAAACAATAATACTTAACACTTCACCAAAGCATGCCAGTTTTTAAACCAGTTCTTCAAAGTTGACTTAACCCTGAATTTGCTGTGGGTATTTGCAAGGGGTGAGTCTTTGTGTGTGTTTGTTTGTGTGTGTGTGCGCGTGTGTGTGTGTGTGTGTGTGTGTGTGTGTGTGCTCTGTCAGAAGGTTTAAGTCTTGTGTATGTGGGTGTGTGTGTGTGTGTGTGTGTGTGTGTGTGTGTTTGTGTGTGTGTGTGTGTGTGTGTGTGTGTGTGTGTGTGTATCTGAATGTGTATTCTTGAGATGTTGGTTAAACACTGTTGTAGAGTGTCATATAAAGTAGGTTAACACTCAGTATCCATTCTTGCCTGGGGTGTTTACCTGCTCACAGGGCTGTTGGCTTTGCCAGTTTTGACAAACCACCAGCGTCTGTCAATGCGGCCAGGCTCTTTGAGGACTTTACCGCCTTTTACATGAAAAGGGACCAGCGATGTGAGCTGCCCAAGTGTGGAGAATGCACTCCGCCATCCGTGGCAGTGCTGTAGTAGTTCTGAGTGTGTAATGTTATGGGTGAAGGGTATGTATGTGTGTGTGTGTGTGTGTGACGGATTGGAGCAACTTGGCTTTGAAGGGTTTACAGACTACAGTGTGAGGTTTGTGTCATACAGCTGCATGGACTAAAAGGGCCATGTATGTGTGTGTGTGTATGAGTGTGTGGATGTGTGTGTGTGTTTGTGTGTTAGGGATTCACCGATTGTAAAATTCTGGGCAGATATCGATACCAATGTATAAAATAACAATTTGCCAAAAACCAATGCTGATACCAACGTTTTTTCTTTCTTTGTTTACATAGTTTTTGTTATTAATTATTTCCTTCAGTAGAGTAGAACAAAAACATTCATGAAAAATGTATAACTGAACAATTTTCAAGTATACATTTGCAGATAGCTGATGTCAGTCAGCAAGGGCGATATTGGCTGCTACCGATGTTAGCCAATGGTGCATCCCTTGCGTGTGTGTGTGTGTGTGTGTGTCTTTATGTAGTATTGCTTGGCATGCTTACGTTGCTGTTCATGCGATGATGTGTTTGTGAGGTGATGATGATAGTGTGTGTGTGGTGGAGAAAGTGATGGTGTCTTGTTTATATCTAATATGTGTGTAATATATACACATGCATACATATCTATATGTATATTTCACAACTACTGTGCTTTAGTGTTGCACGGTGTATCGATACTAATCGATACTCACGATGCCTTCACGCAAAAAACGATACGATTTCCGACGTTTTTAGAATCGATACTTTATTAAAATTAACGTTCTGTGTCTGCGTGAACTACTGCTCTCACTGCTCCTTGCACGCATCTAGGCAAGTGGGCGTGTCAAGCAGGCAGCTCTGAGTGAGTGAGTGAGTGCGCAGCCAACGTCAACATACAGTAGTTCTTTGCCGACCGTCCTCGGCCTTGTGGATAAAACAAAAGGTGAAGTGAAATCTGCAACTATTTTGGATACATCGCGAATAGTGAAGGCAAGCCATCAGGTACACAGAGGCCCGTTTGTGAAATATGTTTCAAAGTCATTTAAAAGCAGTAGGCTACGCATGGAACTTGGCTTAACACCTCGCAGACATATCCCAACATTTTTGTTCAAAGAACGACAGGTTAACGAATATGCTATAGAAAACACGACTACATGGTTAGTGGCAAGTTCTTCTCTTCTGTTTTAGTCTAGCCTAAGTGAAACGAGTATGGTTCTCTGGGATAAAGCTAACCTTCCTTCATCAATGAATTTTGACGAGACATAACGAGCTGTAATCATTTTGACGAGACATAACGAGCTGTAATCATTAGGGGTTTGCACGACGTGTCATCAGATTTGGACGTTGCCATATTGGAGATACTCGCCTCATTAGAAAGCATTAGGCACTGAAGTAAATCCCTAACATCGTCAAGGAAAATGGTTAGTTATTGCCGTGTTTTAGGTTGTACCAATAGGTCAGACTGAGAAAAACATCTGGTGTAGGTATCGACTTCCAAAAGTTATTAAAAAACCAGGGAGAAAGGAGAATAATGCCAAAAGTTATCAGAGGAAGGGGGGCGCTTGTGGTTGAACTTGGTACTTCGTCTCCCTCACCCAACTCATATGGATCTGCGCTGCCAATAAAATGTAATTTCTCGAAACATCGCACATTTTCTTGTGGTCCAAGTCCTGCCCTATATGCCTTTGCATCTTTGACGCATTTTGATGAGCTTTTCTGTTGTTTAGACACGGCTACAATCACTTAAGATATTCAAAGTGCATAATACTCGCGTGTGCCGCGCGTGCTGGGTTACCATGGTTACCGGCCAGAATGTGACGTCCGTGCAAACCCCTAATAGGGTGCTAACGTGATGAAAGCGCAATGTTCACGCCAGAATAACATTACCATAACTTGTAAACAATCTATTTCATGTTCGGTCAGTACTACTGGTAATATTTGTCATGCCATATAGACTGCAATTTGTTCAATAAGTATTGCCCAGATGTAGGATAGGATACCCGAAATGCGCTAATTAAAGCCCACAGCATATAATACCACCAAAGCGTGTTGAGTCCTAATAATAATAGCGGCTTATTGTTACGTGGTAGCAAATCATGTTATCAAAGAAATAGACGTAGGCTAATGTAGGAATGCACACAGACATATTGCAACAGGTAATGGTGTAGGCCTATCTGACGAAGACCTGAGTGGTTGGAACGTCATACTTGTACACTGGGCGCAAAGAAGACTATCCTCACATTTTTCCCTTTGCAACTGTCAAAGAAATCCCATGAACACGGGAAGGCCTAGGGAAGCCTATACTGTACATCAGATGGCCTAAAGATTAGGCCCCTCTGCATAGCATTCAGTGATTTGCATGCAGTAATTTCAACACTGACCTTGATCTAGCCTAGTTTGGCTATTTAAAGCTACTTTATTGGCAAAACACAACACAATGTAAATGAACTATAACAAAAAATAAAGGACTTAATCACACAAAGTAGGCCTACTATTTTACTGACTATAAAAATAATAATTATGTAGGAAGTTTAGAACCCAGAATTGCCCTGCACACTACAAAAGTGCACCGAATTCAACACAAATGACTCAATACACTTGGAGGAGGTATGAGTCCTTTCTTTTCCAGATATCTTAGGATTTCGCCGTAGTATCGTTTCAGTATCGAGCACCGTGATATTTATGGCAGGTATCGTATCGAAGTCATAATATGGTGGTATTGGTATCGTGACAACACTACTGTGCTGATCTACATTATAGATCACATAGTTAAGGGGTTCAGAAGAAAGGCAGAAGAGGAGGAGGAGGACTTTGCTTGGTGTGAGCCTGTGCCAGTGTTCAAGTTGAGCTTGAGACTCTCGCAGCCCTCCTGTAGCAGGTGCAGATTGAGGGCTAGATGGATAGATCAGTCATCTCTTCCTGCTCTCTGGCACGGAGCAGGACCCTTCTCCCTGGAGGACCTCTTACGGCCAAGTGAAGGAATAAACCCCACCACCACACACACACACACACCACACACGCACGGCTGCATGCACGCACACACACACACGCACGCACGCACGCACGCGCACACACACACACACACACACACAAACAAAATCCAATTTGTTTAAATGGAACAGGGACCCGGCAGCAGAATGGCCCTGCGCCTTCAATCCCCTTCAGTGGTGCTGGGAGCAATCACCGGAGCTATCTAACTTTTCTCTGTTTCTTTCTCTATCTCTCACAAACACACACACACACACACACACACACACACACACACACACACACACCTCCTTGGCCACTCTTCCTTGTGGTCCTTAACTCTCTAGTGACACTCTCTCCCCTCTTTTTTTACCCTCCTTTCCCTCAAGATGGAACGTTTCAATTTCCCCTGCACTGAAAGACACCCTGAAAATGATTGGGAAAATTGGGAGATTTTTTCTCACTTCTGTTTTCCATCAGGTTGTTTTTTTAAAAACATTTCCTGCCTTTACTATAATCGTTCTGCCATATTACGAAAGTTACTTACCATCACCAGGAACTGAAGTTGAATACATAATAACATACGTGTGGATACTTCATGCTTCAAACGTAGAAATTCTCAAATGCCTTAGACATATTTTTTTCATGTAAACATGCATATATCATACGGTGCAATGTGAACCTGTCTGGCAGAGGCTGGTGAAACCACACACAATTCTTTTTTGGAAAGGGCTGGAAGTCAGGTGTGTGTCTGAGCAGCTGGGTGTCGGACATCTGTGCTCTACTGGGCACAGGGGTTGGCACTCAGCTGGCACATCACATTCAGAGAATCGAATCACACACACACAACGTTATTTTCACTCTCTGAGTGAACGCCCTCAGAAATTGAAGCAGAGGGTTAGGCCTAGGGCTGGTCCGTAGTTGACATTTTGCTCTCAGGAAGTAAGAGTTAAAAATCAAATTACAGGCATAATTGTCCAGCTATTTTGAAACACCATAGAAAAAGAATCTATAACCTTAAATGAGATCATCCAAAATGTTGGTCAGTATTCTCGTTCTCCCTCCTTCTCTGTCATTCAACCTCCAACCTAATTGTCTCTCATTCACACACACTTAAGCACACACACATGCAGGTTGCGCCCATGTGTATTAAAACCCAGGCAAATGTTTGCACTTTGCTCAGGTGACTTCATTTACATTTAGTCTTTTAGAGGACTTCAGCCCTCTGGCTTTGCTCTGTACTCCTGAGTTCCGGTTTGTTCTAGTGGGTTCTGTTTGACAACAGGCCTTCTCCCTTCGGTGTCCTTTCCGTACTGTTGGTACCACTTCCCACACGAACCAGCATCTAGCGAAACCGTGGAGCGAAATAACGCAAACATTAACCGCCAATGAAACACAGACCATAATAAACAGACCATAATAAAACCCTGCTTTTGTGTAAATAGAGGGAAAAAAATGAAAAAGCCCTCAACGGAGTACCAGTAGGCTGTAATTGCATCTTGGCGCTTTTGATCTGTGTAACAGTGGAATTGAATGGTGCCAGAGTGCTTGCATGCTAGTAAAGTCAATTAGATACAAAAATGTCTTGTTGAGAATCTCTTGTTGTTTAGTATTATTAGATGTTTCTGAGGATATCTGCATGCAGCAGAAGTTGAATTTTTGGCATTCTGCTTGTAATTTTAATTAGGACCATTGAGTCTATGTGGGTGAATAGACATGAATGTATTACCTTCAAGAAGGCTGTATCTCACTAAAGGCCCAGTGTTGATCACAGTCTGACCCTACAAGTGCTAGTCACACCAATCGTGCCCATTTGTCAGTACCTTACATCTGTAATCACAGGGTTTTGACGGCGGGCACCGAAGACTGTGAAACCCTTTCAGACATGTTCCCACTGGGCTAATCACGTCTCTCCGCAGGTCGCCAGGTGTCTGCCACTAGCTGCAGCTGGGCACTAATTATGAGACCAGAGCGATTAGCGGTAGCGTTGGTGCGACTGTCAGGCATTGGTTTGTGCATGTGGCACACAGTAGGTGGATGGATGGGTTGGGCAGGGCAAGAGTCACAGAAAAGGGATTGAGCTCCACATCTCCACAGTATCCTGTATTGACAACCCCCCCCCCCCCCTTCCTCCGACTCTGTGGTTGTCAGAGAAATTGAATTGAACTCTCTGGCGCAATATTTTACTATCCTGTTCCTAAATTAGAGTTTTATCAGGCTCATTTGTTTTTGCGCTAAATGAAGAATGCTCCGGGATAACCACCAGACCGAACACTGTACTTATCATTTGAGAGAAAGTGGAGCACTCCTAATTATGATGGCTAAACACATTTGTAGGTTCATTACTCCAGTTAGTCAGTGTTGCAAATCTATGGCTCTCTATGAATTCAATAAAAAAAATAACATCTCTGAATGAGTTACTCTCATCTTGTTCTTCAGCATGAGGTGCCTCAAGTCATTATGTTAATAACTACACATTTAAATGACGAAGCCTGCATCAAGTCAATTAATGAACCAACAGAATGCAAATACTAAGCATTTGCACAAGACCACATTATTTACATGTAAATTAGAAACCCATAAACCACAGTGACGTGTGCTTAGCGTAACCTGTTTGCTGGGTGCTAATCCTCTCACAACCTGCTTGCACCACATTAGTTATTGCCCGTAGATCCTTCCCTATTGCAAAACTATTGGGCAAATCCAACTGGTAGTTCAGCTATTTGAGGTCAGAGCTGGGCTTTGACTAAAGCCTGTGTTTCCAATAAGCACTGCGTCAGCTGACAAGTTTGCCTGTGGAATTTAACTCTGCTGCAGTGAACACTCACCTATGAACATGCTGACTTTGAATAGCAGAACATTTTTGAAAAATGACAAAATACACAAGTGTGTGTGCGAGTGTGTGTGCGTTTGTGAATGTGTGTGTGTGTGTGTGTGTGTGTGTGTGTGTGTGTGTGTGTGTGTGTGTGTGTGTGTTTGTGCGTGTGTGTGTGTGTGTCTTTTTGTTATTAGCCTCTGGAGGATGGGTGTACGGGCATGCAGAAATTAAATAAATAAACAGCTTGAGGCTATTTTGCAAAAAGGCTTACTCGTGTTTGAAGAAGATAGACTAGGATAAAGGTTTGGCAGCACTGACGCTCAGCATTTGAAAAAGGCTGTGTCCTTGCCATTTTCAAGGAGCTATTTAGATGTAACTTAGTGGGAGAAGAGTTGACGCTTTCAGGGATATGTTTTTTTTTCTCTCGGTTTGCTCACTGAAGTGAAATGTATGGTGTCCTTTGCCAAGCAAGCTGTTGGACTAAGTCTCATCTTTTATTACGAACCACTTCAGAGCCCTCAACATAAAGACAGGTCAGAAAATGTTTACAAAGTGAATGGGAAAGAGAGAGAGGCAGATGTGTTAGCTGTCGACTTGGAGAGGAGGATAAGATACCACAGAAAGGAGAAGTTACAGAGAGAATGTGAGAATGACTAATGACAAAGTTTGATAATGGTAAATGGACTGCATTTGTATAGCCCTTCTTTCCGAAGCACTTTCATGCCTCACATTCACCCATTCACACACACATACACACACACACATACACCGCCATACGTGTTAACGGCCTCAGACCTAGGGGAATCTGGGCAGGTACAAGGCCACAGGCTGGATAGCACTGTGGGTTGGAAAGAAGTGGAGATACAGAAATTATGTCTTTCTCAAGTGCTGGACGTGCCATGTGTCACCACCAACCACGCCACTGCCACATACATACTGTACAGTATATGGCAGGAATCATGTGTCAGAGTGAGTGGGAACCTCAAAGGCAAAGTTTCTCTGTCTCTCCATCTGCCTCTCACACAAAATAATAATGGAACAACTCTAGAGGCGTATCACTGTGGGAACACTGCCAAAGCACTCTTATTAAAATACTGATAAAATACCAAGTGTGCTTAAAAAATTCCAAATGCCTGCTTTTCTTGTTGCTGCATCTTTTTGACTCTAAAGAGAGAGGAGGCACAACTAATGCATTCCCAGAAATGAAAATGCGTCATTTTGTGATGTAGCTGGTATTTTTTTGTGATGTAGCTGGACCATTTTTCTGAATGATAAATCTGATGTGGTCTTGGTCTTTTGGATCCGGGCCTTAACTAGGCCTTAACTGGGCCTTAACTGGGCCCAGTCAGGGCCAGGTAAAATTCTATGTCTGCTGCTCTCTGGGCCCTGACTGACCTTCACTATATATACCCCCACAGGCACTTCATGACAAATCTACATTATATGCATAGGATAGCTATAACAGCTCCTCTCTTCTAGAAACACTTTCCACAAGGTTGTGGAGTGTGTCTGTGGGATGTTCTTGCCCATTCATCCACAAGAGCATTTATGAGGTCAGGCACTGATGTTGGTCGAGAAGGCCTGGCTCACAATCTCTGTTAGTTCATCCCAAGGGTGTTCAATGGGGTTGTGGTCAGGGCTCTGCATGGACAAATCACGTTCTTCCACACTAAACACACCCAACCATTTTTATGGACCTGGCTTGGTGCACCCTCTGACAGTAACATGCCGAGCTCTTCAGGAACGACCCATTCTTTTACAAATGTTTGTGAATGCAGACTGCATGACTAGGTGCTTGATTTTATACACCTGAGGCAATTTTATTTTATTTTTTTATTTTACCTTTATTTAACCAGGCAGATCATTAAGACCAAGTTCTTATTTACAGTGATGGCCTGACAAGAAGCACAAGCTTTTTGGAGAAGAAGGGGAAAGGGGCAGTGAGAAAGGATAGAGAAGCAACAGTACACAAACACAGCTGTGCAGACATACAACAAGACAGCAACAGGGACCCACAGGGTTCACATAAAAACTACTCAGACATACAGACACGAGCAAAGAACAGGGTTACATAAACAGCACAGAATATATATATATATAAAAAAAACAATTATGAAAACCATAAAAAGAAAACAATTGATTGAGAGGAGGGTCAAATGGAGGGGAAGCAGTTGCAGGAATCTGTGAGAAGGTGTGAGATGGTGTCTTTGAAGGCGATGGAAATGAATTTGACCAGTCTGAGGTGTTTTTGTAGTGCATTCCAGTCAACGGCAGCAGCTGACTGGAATGATGCAATGGGTCTGAATGAAAAACATTAATTCAGTGATTAAGTGGTCCATACAGTGAGCATTTCAGACAGTCTGTTTGACTTTGGGCTCACATAGCTGGGGGCAGCAGGTGTTCTGAGCCGAGAGTAATATTGATCTTTCCATGCCTCAAGGCTCCACTGCTACAGTGTCTACCCTTCTAATGCTGGTATGAGTGAAAATTTTCTTTTTAAATGATTTTTTTTTTTTTTTTTTCTTTTTTTTTTACCTGACCCTCCCCAAAAAATGTTTTGTCTCCTCCCAGCTCCTGTACCCAGCTGACCAGATGGGTTGCAATTGCTGTCGGATGATCAAAAGGTAAGAGTGCATTTGCCCACTTCTAATTCATCTATGATTGAGCATAACACCTCAAAGCGCTCTTGTATGCCGAATGCTTTTTACTGGACACAGGAGATAAAGAAAAAACAAGAACTGATGGTGGGGGATCTGTCGCAGCATCTTAAATCACATATGGGTTCAGTGCCCACAAAGACCCAGGTTCAGTTCTGGCCTGAGGTCATTTTTCGATTCCACACCCCATTTCTCTCCTACTCATCTCCTGTTTACTCTCCATTGTCCTATAGACCCTTTCAACAATAAAAACAAAAACAATGCTAGAACGTTCTATTTGGGCCCCAATCTACTTCCTCTGCATTAAGATAACATATGGAATGTTAAAACGGAAGCCTTGTGGGGCCAACTATGATGCTGATAATGGAACTCTCTTGAAAGGGATTTATCTTATCTTTATTAGATAAGATACATCTATGACTGTAGAGGCCATGTAAAGACATCATAATAGAGATGACATCATAATAGAGATACATCAAGATGGCTCCTTATTGTTTTGAACCATATGGTCCACGTGTACATAATACGCATATAGGGTGCGGATTACAGATGTACTAAAAGATGCTTTATGAAGGGAGTGAGCATAAGTGTGACCAAAGGATTGTCAGTGTCTGTTTTCTGGATGGAGTTTGAGTGTTTAGGAGTTGCTAACATGCTGCTGTAGCAGGTGCTTTGCTTGTGTGTCGGCCCAGGGAGGAGAGCAGGGATTAGGTGGAGTTTGCACTTGCTGTGAACCCTGGAGCTGGCCACTAGTTTAAAAGAATGAGCCAACTTTTTGGGATATTAGCTTATTTGCTGTCTGCCCCAGAGTTAGATAAGAGGCTACATACCCTTCTCTTCTCTGTGTGTCAATAACCTAGTCTGACAACGTTAACCTAGCTTAGCATAATTTACTGGAAGTGGCTTAGACAAGTTAGCCTACAGCTAACCTATAGCTAAAAGGGAGCCATAGGCTAACTGGTTTCTATCCGTCTTTTCTAGCTATATATCCAATCCTATCTGCTGCATCTTACCTTGTTTATGAGGAAGATTTATAAAGAATTGTCTTAGCTCACATTGACCTCAGATACCTTTCTCTTTTCTTTGCTTGCCACCTTTCTCCCTTTCGCCTATTCCTAACCTGCTATACTGGAGTAATATGTCACTCGTGTTTATTTTAAGGCCTCACATTAGTTATTAGTTATGTCCTCCCCTAAACATTACTTATACATGACCATTTAGCAGATATTATGCAATGTGTGAATTTATAACCTCCGGTTTCGTTACCCATCCTGCTCTCATGAATTGTTTATGGTGAGATAAGGTCAGATTTATACTGTGTATTATATGGCTGGGGAGTGGGAATTCATTCCCTGTGGTTCCTGGTGTGGTTAGCTGGATTTGGGCCACTGTTTCCTATTCTCTTGGAAAGATATACTCAGATGCTAGGTCAGTGGAAAGGACAAACAGGACCGAACAGAAACACACACACACACACACGCACACAACTTCTTAATTGCTCTCAGTGTCACATTTCTGGGCTTAGCTTGAGAAGGCTAAACAGATTGAACTCAGGGGTCATGCAGATCTCTCACTACACACACGAGACTTGGCTCTCTCTCTCTCTCTCTCTCTCACACACACACACACACACACACACACACGCTTACCTGCCTCACCCTACATTTTTAATAATCCACAGATTTAGCAGTGTAATTATAATGCTATAGTGTTAATGAGGTTGCATTTCACTCTTTGTGTATGTGTGTGTGTGTGTCTGTGTGTTTCACTCTGTGTGTGTGTGTGTGTTTTACTCTTTGTGTATGTGTGCGTGTGTGTGTGTGTGTTGGCAGTGCACATATTTTAGCAGCTTTGTCTGGGTGATCCAGTGGCCTCACCTCATCTTAGACTTCTCTACACTATCACACATCCCACACAGGAGGTGTTTTCCAACAGTTTGACCAGTATTGAGAACAGTTTGTGTCCCTCCCTTTCATAATGAATACCTGTCCGTCCAGTCTTTCATATATCCCCACAAACCAAAACCTAATAAAGCCTCTTGTGGTTAATATAATTGGGGAATCCAAATACTATTATTATTATCTATAGTATTTCCTCTTATCTGTAGTAAACTGCTAGCTTGGATTACAACAATGTCATACAGTACGTTTTAGAGGGTGAGTAATGAGTAATATCTGGTATGGCAAGAGAAACAAAGCCAGGTACTGATAGAGAAACGAATGTGAAGAGCGAGAACAGCAGATGGAAGAAGAAAGTTAGAGAGAGAGAGAGAGAGAGAGGGGAGATGCTAAGCAGGGAGGACAAAGATGCAGCGCTTAATCTCCAGCTGCTGGCTACATGCTTTGCTGTGTGTGTGTGTGTGTGTGTGTGTGTGTGTGTCTGTGTTAGAGAGAGAGAGAGAAAGAAAGAAAGAAAAAAGAAAGCAAGACACACACACACACGAACACCACGCATAGAAGCACGCACGCACACACGCACGCACACACACACACACGCACACACACTCTTTTTATCCTTTTAACCCCTCTACTTCTTTGTTTTCACCTGCCATTCACACCGTCTCCCATGACCGGTACAAGTACACCATTACCATTAGTTATTAATGGATCGTGTAAAGGTGTGTGTGTGTGTGTGTGTGTATGCGCGAGCAAGTTTGTTAAACTACAAAGACAAAAGAGCTAAACTCATGTCACATAATACTAACAATGGTTACACATGAACATGCTAAAAACCTACAGTGTATTCCCAATATTCTTAGAGAGCAACATCATGGCGGAGTGAGGATATGCCAGTGGCGTTCCACGCAGTATCTTTCAGTAATGTAAATATGAGTGGCAAGTGTTGAAAACATGTGACTTCCTGAAACAACATGACCATTTTGATTAGGAAGACGGAAATAGGATCATCAATGAGGAAACCAAAGATATGGAAATCACACAGGCACATTTGTGGCCATTTCTCGGCTGTCTAATGGTTGCCTGCCAACGCACAAGCTTCAGACGTCATACACCAGGATAATAAGCTCCATGCAAAGTCTGGTGGATATTCAAATCCAGTCAGTCATCAGAAGTATGGGAGATGCGCAGGGATCACTGTATGGTGCCCATTGTTAATACAGCGGATGGCTTTGTGTGTTTAATGATCGCAGGCAAATGCCAGTGTAGATTTGTTTGTTGTGTTTGTGTTTGTAAATAGTGATAGGCAGTACCCACTGGTGTTGGTCTAGATGGTAGAGGATTATCTGTTGTGTGCATGGTGAAAATGAATGATTATCTGTTGTGTGCATGGGGAAAATGAATGATTATCTGTTGTGTGCATGGGGAAAATGGATGATTATCTGCTGTGTGCATGGGGAAAATGTATGTAGTGGTGTTTTTTTCTGAACAGAACAGGAATAGATTGTAGTATTCACATTTTGATTGTTTTATTTCCCTCTCTCTCTCTCTCTCTCTCTCCCCCCATTTCTGTGCTTCTCTGTCTCTCTCTCTCAGCTACATCTATGACCCCTCGGTGCCAGTGGACGTTCATGGGCGTAAGAGGGACCTGCCGGGCAGCTCGCTGTACGTTCCCCACCTGCAGGAGCCCGAGGACAGCGACAGGCTCCAGAAGAAGCAGGGCTTCTACAACCTGGGCTACAGCAACAGCGGCGGCGTCGGCTCCGGCCCCAACCGGGGCGCCGACGGAAACACCAAGCTCGACATCGAGAACAACCATATCAACCGCCTCCACGGAAACAGCCCTCCTGCCGGCAACGCCAACCCGGAATGGACGGGCGTCGGAAAGGGAGGAGGAGGAGGAGGAGGCAGAGGAGGTGGAACGGACCCTGACATACTAGGAACTCCACAACACAAGGAGCAGCCCACCCTGAGATATGCCCCTCCGCTCCCAAGCGTGCCCCCCATCTACCAGCTCCCCTCCTCCGGCGGCCCAACGCGGCCCTGGGACAGAGAGCTCCTGAGTGGCAACGCGGTGACGCGCATTGAGCCCTACATCCTCCAGGACAGGCTGGACGGGGTGGAGTGCTGCGTGGACGGCCGCAAAGACCCTGACGACGACGACGACGAGAGGGAGAGTGGCGTGGGCAGCACCCCTGAGTACCTGGGGGACACGGGGGACGAGGCCAGTGTCCTCTCCGGGGACATCAACACCAGCTCCACCAGCCTGTCCTCGGCAGACACCAGGCCGGGGACGGGGGACGACAGGAGGGGACAGAGAGAGGTGGACGGACGGGAGGACAGGGACGACTGCCAGAGCGTCACGGACTCCATGGTGGCCGAGGCTCTGGCCGCACTAGAGGCGGCCACTGCAGGCGAGGACTGTGACTGACACCCACAGGGTCATGTGACTGAGATGGGAATAGATAATTTTGTAAATAAACGTGGAGACTGTTCGGTAGTTTTTATATCTTTGATGGTTCTACAAGGCTTTTAGAAAGCCTCTGTAGATCAGCATAATGAAGTTCCATGTCTGAATGAAAATTCAAGTCTTGCCATAATGGTGGACAAAGAGTGACTTGAAACTGTTTACGAAAATCTGCTTGTGACTTGGCTGTGAAAGCTCATTTCCACTGATAAGTGAACTAGATATTTTTGCCACTTTGCCAAGGAGGCTCTACCTGAGTAACTCATGCATTTTCCATGCGCACCTGGGGAATCAGACCTTACTTCAAACAAACCTTCCTTGTTCCAATGTTCCGGAACATTGTTCCAATTCCCAAATATTCTATACAACCATTCTGAAGGTTAACTGCCATGTTTTTTCCACTCTTGCCATTTTAAAAATACCAAATATCCCAATTGTATGTGCACCGATTCTAATGGATGACATACTCCAGTTTGTGTGTACTTAATGGGCACTCTATTCTTTTGTTTTAATAATAAGTCTTTTGTTGTAATCTGTATATTTATTTGATGTCCCAACTACAATTTTCTCATGGACTTTTGGTTCAGGCTTCATGGGAACCTGCATTTTCCCAAACCCAGACATTCAGACATGCTTTTGTACCCAGGCCTTGTGTATGTGATAGTGTCTCTTTTTTTGTAACCATCTTCCTGTTATTTATACACTGCGTATAATGCAATGATGTCAGCGGTAGCGCTGCCTGAGGTCCAGACGTCTGACACGTGACTGGGAGCTGGCAGACTGTTGCTCGGAGCGATGGCGGCGGGCGTGTCTGTCTCCGGTCTGCCGGTACGTCCTGTCATCTCATTGCGCACATGTCGTCAGCGTCTGTGCCGCCGCCGCAGCCCACTCGTCTGGCTCGTGACGTTCCACTCGGCGGGGCAGGCAGGTGTGAGTCCAGGATGCCACCGCCAACGACGACTCGAGGCTACCAGGCAGGGACTCCCTCTGGCTGTGATCCCAAGAGTGGCCTCCATAGTGTCAGATATCCGACATAAAGAAGTGGCCTACGAGAAGGACCCTCGGGAGGGATAGCGGAGGGGGGCGAGGGAGACATTTGGAACGCTGCACTCGGTGGAATAAGCACATGGATGCAGGACTACAGCTCCTGCCATGAACAGCATGAACTCCTGCTCCATCTGGTACATGTTTGTTTTTCAACAAGTATGCCTTTCAATGAAGGAAGTTTTTGGATATTCAGACTGAAATGGAGACAAAAATCCAGTCAACGTTTATAGGCCAAATTCATTTCTCAGTTCTGTTCTTTTTTTTATGTTACGTATGTCATGAAAATAGCCAATGAATGTGCTATGAAATGTACCGCCAAGTAGCTTGAAATGAAGTCCACATATGACTATTTTTATATCAGGGTGGATGACTGTACATTGGAAAGAGGAGTGAGTGAGATTATATTTTTGTGGTTCCTCTCTGCAGTACCATGGAGGCTTCTCAGGAGACTGGCAGGAGGTGTTGTCTTGTGTACAATGGAAAAATAAATAAAATATTTGATTTCATCAAGGCATGAAACTGCCACATGATCAGCCATCTAAATGGGGATAAACTAGATGTACCGCAGAGCGGTGCAAAATATGACCGCCGCCCAGTCCAGCACATTTTTTCCACAAAAATAAGTCACATGAACGGAATTCCACGAAACTTGGCGAGCATTCAGAGGGTGTCATAATGATCCTACACTTTGTGCAGTTTTGACCATGTTAGGTCACAGATACCTGCGATTACAACACCTCATTTTTACTTTTTTGTTTTTAACTAGGTGGCGCTATACATGAAATGAGTGGTTATGGAATGGGTTGACATGGCCCCTTAATATCAACATACAAAAAGGTGGTCCTCCTAAACCCTACGGTTCTCGAGATATTCACAGAAAACTGTGTCTGCCCTACCCTCCTTTCGGGGGGTCCAGTCCAGCAGGGGGCTACAGATTAAAACGAAAAATGTGTGTCTCGGGAATCCTTGATAGAAAATTGGCCATGCGAAAAAGAAAAAAAAATCTGACTAAACCTCTATGACCGCCGCTTTGCTGCGCGGCGGTCATAATTAGACACATGAGCCTCAGTAAATACATTATCGCCACCCCTTCAGCAAACTCACCTATTTATACACACACACACACACAATTGTGTCCTTAAGATGTGGAGATATGAACTCACATGCCCTATGTTGGTCTGTGTGTATACGTCTGCCTTTATCCATTGTCTGAGAGGCAGCAGAGTTTTTGTTTTGTATTTCAACTAGGGCTGTCAATCGATTAAAATATTTAATCGAATTAATTACATACTCTGTGATTAATTAATCTGAATTAATCACATATATAATTTTTGCTGCGAAAGTATTTTAAATATTTAAATTCAAATGAATCATCGAATAATCTGCATTAGTGACATTAAAGTTCAAAAACTCTGTTTTCACTGTTCAAAGCCATAGCTCAATAGCCATAATAATCTATGATATGACCTAATATACTGAGGAAATCAATTCAAAAGTGCTTCGGGAAGAAGTTTTTCACATACAAGGCATTTCAGGCCACAGATAGAACCTAGGGGACACAATGAAAATAATTAACACTCCCCTCAAAGGGGTGAAAGCCACTTTAAATCAGGTCACATTATTGACTGTTGTGTGTCCGAGAGTCAGCTTGTGGGTTTTGTAAGGGCCAGCATGAGGGACAAGACCTACAAAGTTGTGGTGAGTTAAGCAGGGTAGCCTTCATACTGTATGATTCATATCAATCATTAACCTAGGAATACTTCTTCGTGCATTTAATGAACATTTTGTGTAATAATTCACGGCAAATTAATAAACTGAATATGGTGGTCCAAGAGCAGACCATGCACCGGTCCATGCATCAGCCCGACTGAGCAGTGATGACAGCATAGGATAACAGTCAGGTACGGCACACCATGTTGCTAACGTTAACGTTAACCGCTTTCACACACACACGATATAAAATACACAATGATAAATATAAAATTCAATATCAAAACACTATTATTTACACGATTACTCCTGAAATAACTGCTATTAACTGCACATTCACTATATAAAAATCACTGTTTGGAGGAAAGGGTTCGCGTGCTGTCGCCGGTTGGAAATGGTTTCATTGGCAAAATAAATCGCACCGATTTTGCCTATATTATTTAGTGGGGCGCGTTGGTTTATGGGATGAGTAGTTCCTTCGCTCGGAAATGAAAATATGTACACAGTCTTGTACCTTTGACTTTTTTTAGATTTTCTCTTCGTTTTTTCACTCGAAATGATATGTTGTATGCTTATGAGTTATGCCTAAGACATGCTGTAAAACTGGTTAGCCTAAGACATGCTGTAAAACTCTTTAGATACAGATTTTTCCAAACGTCAATGGGACAAATGAATGGGAATCTTAGACCCCGTTTACACGAGCATGTGTATTTTTATAAACGAAGACATTTCCCTACGTTTGAGCCTTTCATTTAGACGCAAACGGAGAATTCGCCCCGTAAAACGGTTATCCAAAAAAACTCCGGCCAAAGTGATTTTTTTGGAAAACTTCGTTTATGCGTTTGGTTGTAAACTGTGGTAAACAGAGTTTTGGGCAGCCAACGTCACAGTATGCGACAGAAGTACACCAAATGTGCGACCAATGTTTACATTTACATGTTCTCACGTGCGACTTCACATTTTGGGGCTGAGGTGATCATGGATGCGCTCAGAATAGCCATCGCGCTTATGTTGGTGCAGACCCTTTTTGTCTGTTTGCATTTGCAAATTCAGCTCCTCTTTTATGTGGAGGAGCACAGAAGAATGTGTAGGCCTACTGTATCGACAACAACTTGCTTTACCGCTGCTATCCGAAGAAGAGAGTACACTTCTGTTTCCGGTGGCTCGGGCAACTTTTCAGGATTCTGATTGGTTAATGTGAGCTTGAGCTTATCGTTAGACTGCCACTGTGGTTTGGCGTGCTCATGACAGCATGTATGTACACGGGTTTGTGTAAACACATTTAAAAAAAAAAAAAAAACGGTCTTGTGTAAATGCAGTTTTATTTGCAAACGTAGATGACCAGATATTCGTTTAGGAAAATACCCTGCTTCGTGTAAACGTAGTCTTACATCCGGCACCTAACAGCATTTTGGCTGTGGGCGGGACTGTGCAGCTCTATGGTTACTGACTAGAACGGCTCAGGGTCAAAGGTCATACGGAAGCGATTAATCTGCACTATTTTTTTAATCAGTTATTTTTTCTCAAATTAATTAATCAGTTATTTTGACAGCCCTAATTTCAACGTATCATTGGCTCACATTACACAAGGCAGCCAATAATACTAGATCTGTGATTTTGGTTGTGTGTATCCGTGTGAGTCTTGAGACTAGACCCTGAGGTAATGAATAGTGACAGGTGAACATAGACTTCTCCGTCGAGGAGACTGTACTTTAGACATCGACACCCCCCCCCCCCCCCACGCCCAAACTCACCTGTTTATACACACACACACACACAATTGTGTCCTTAAGATGTGGAGATATGAACTCACATGCTCTATGTTGGTCTGTGTGTATACGTCTGCCTTTATCCATTGTCTGAGAGGCAGCAGTTTTTGTTTTGTATTTCAACGTATCATTGGCTCACATTACACAAGGCAGCCAATAATACTAGATCTGTGATTGTGGTTGTGTGTATCCGTGTGAGTCTTAGCAGACTAGACCCTGAGGTCATGAATAGTGACAGGTGAACATAAACTTCTCCGTCCAAGACTGTACTTTAGACATCGACACCCACCCACCCCCCCCCCCCCCTCCCTCACCCGTTCCGCAGTGGAGAGAAAAACAAGCTAAGTTTGGCCTGGCCTCCTGATGGCTATTAGAATGTTTTTCACAGACTGACCCCATCCTAATTATGCCGACTCCCTGTGATGTCCGCTCTCTTAATAGCCCCAAAATAGCCGCGGCTCTCTTGTCTTGTCTTGTTTTTTTTTTCTTTCTTCTTTCTCTTCCTCCCACTTGTCTTGCTCTCTCACCAAAGTGTCACGATTTCCTCTTTCTCTCCCAAGGCCTTTTAAGGTCAGAACAGAGAGCTGTTTTAGAGGTTAGTTGTGACTTTGGGTTACTTCTCTTTTTCTCCTTCCTCCCGTCTGTCCGTGTCTCCGTCCATCATCGATCCCATTAGGCGTTTTTAAAGAAGTAGGAGCGCTGTTAGAGGTTGTGGTGGAGCACCCATCTACCTCCACCAGTGGCATCAGCCCCTCCTGATTTAAACTGCATTATAATATGTATATACTAAGCACAGAAGTGCTCTATAACGGGAGCACTTAATGTAAAATGGAGCTGAAGCCACTAATGCTAACCTGTCAGCAGCTGTTCAACTCAGTCCAAATGACAAAGGTCCAAAACAAAGCCTGTGATTTCCCTTTTCCTGGGGGTGCATGCAAGAATAGCCTGTATTAAAGCTTGTAACCTTATCACACTTTTCCTCATTGGTCAAACAATATATATTTGCACCAATCATAAGCTTTAGTATTGGTGCATGAGTTCACATATTTTCTTCTCAACCAAAGATCTTGTCAATCAGTGTGTACATCACATAAACACTAACGCCTCTATTTAGAAAGCTGATGAACAGAAATCTTCAAATGTGGCTGTATAATCTATGGTAAAAGCTGAGTGACCTTTAGAGGGAAGCCAGCTTTATTGTGAATGCACAGAAAAACAAGAGCCAAAATACCACAAGCACTAACGGTCACATTCACAACCCTAGAGCTTTGCAAATATCTCATAACCCGTGTGACGGGTTCTTAGTGGTCTTAGTAACTCTATAAGCACTTGCCACTACATCATATCTGTACTTTTAACTTGCATTAAATGTATTCTGGTGGTTGTCCTGAACAGAATATGAAAAGGTTACTGTTGGAAACTGCACATGATGCCAGCACATAAATGTAATAAAGTGTAAGCACATTTCCTTTGAAGTCCTTTTCTATGAATACACCATATCAGCGTTAGCTCAAACATGTAAAAAACTCATTACTAAGATCTGCTTGGAAAGTTTATGTGGCCTGTGGTTCCTGGAATGAGATACATAGTCCACACAGATCCATAAACTAGGATGGAACACATTTCTGTTTCACTTGAGACCAAAAGGAGCAGTTAATAATTGACGCATGACTAGAGCTGGCAAAGTCAACATTTACCCGCCCTCTCACGTTCAAAGGGTTAACCATTAATGTCACCTTAAAACTGACCCAACATCCCAAATGAATGAGTATCTTGTTGAGTCGTAGAGTAAACACACATGGCAAAGGGGACAGTTTTGGGGGAAACGAAATGATAGGAACACAGTCTGGGTCACCGTAGAACATAGAATGAGAAGGAAGTGGTTGAATTCTGGATGTGAGCCAGAGGACAAGGTCAAACCCACTGACCCTGATAATGGCCAAAAGAGATTAATAATTAGCCAACTGGGTAAAAAACACAAAGACCACCTGTATGCAATTATATCTAACAGGATTATATATCTAGACATTAAGTCTAGATTGATACATACCATCTATTGGTTAGAAGAATGCAGCTTGGTTTCGTGTCCACCTGTTATGAAAAGGGAACAAGAGTCACTTTCCTGTGCAATTCAATAGTGGAAAGGAACTAACACTCACCGTTGGAGTTCACTGGCCTTGTTAAGTCACCCTGTGTAATGACACCATTTCAAACACCCTGTTAGACTAGTTCTTCTATGACAACACACTTTTGTTTGAGTTGACTGTAACAAAAACTGTTGTAGCAAAGTGCACTTTCTGTTCCACTCCATGATTTAAAGTTAAACCTTGTCATTTTGGTATTAGTTATACCTCACAAAAGCCAAAGCCAAAAGTCTGGTTTCGAAAAGTTTATAGACAGACACTGGAGAACACAGAGGACAGTTTACAAAGTCCCCTAAAAAGGAAGCAGAAAGGAATTTGGAGTCGTCTTCACACATTGGAATGTTGGACTCGGGCATATAGTGGATACTTTCAGTGTGGAAGATGGAAATCAAATCTATAAACACCACACTTGTCTCGTTCAAAGCACTGCGGTGGAGTGTGTGCTGTGAGCATGGGCTCCTCTCCACCCGTGCATCTCATTGATGGTTGAGAGGTTGTGAGCACTCTCCGCCCCCCTACGCTGCAGGCCGTACTTTACACTCCTTTGCATGGCGCAGAAATGCTAATCTGCTCATGAACACAGGCTCCACGCAAACCTGTGATTAGCCCAACTGCGTTAATTGAGTCACGCTTAAATGAGTTGATGCTGCCATCCACCTATCTCCTGGTTTGCTCATTCAGGCCACTTCTATGACAGGCCCGAAAGGAGAAAGGAAATACCAATGTCGCTTGGTGGTGGAAATAACAAGATCACAGGAAATCCACAGTAGACAGACAGGCATACAGTAAGTGTACAGACACACGGCATCACTCACCTTGCCCTTTATTAGAGCATCATAGGCAAGCTGAAATGAACTGTATCATTTTACCTCTTGGAAAAAAAAGAAAAGAAATCAAGCATCACTACCATCGTAATCTTTTTAATGTATAAATGCGTTGTACAAAAAGGCTCTTTGCACTCAAGATTCCACAACTCTTCCCTTGCACATTTCTCAATATATTTATTAGTGCTTTTATTATGAAATATTATTTGCATTTATAATTACAATTTTTTTAAACTAAATATTTGTTTCTTTATTAAATATATTTTACACACAATTTATATTTATAAGTCTCGCAGAAAACAGTGGAACTGTCAAATACATGCAGACTTAAAAGACACTAGGAGGCCCTGATGCATAATAGGATCAGGGAATGACCCAGACTTGTTTGTGGAAGCTTACCCCAAAAATCACCTTGGGGATCTTCCACCTTGTACAGGGTATTGTTTATATGGGGTTATAGTTTCATGTTATGTCTAAGGGAACCATTATAACTAATTATATACAATTTAGGGCACTTTTGTTTTTTAAAAGATTTTCCTTTTCAGACTCAAACAGGGTTATGATGAAAGTGCATAAACCATGAGGATTAAAATGTTTAAAATTTAAAGAGATGTGGTTGGACTATTCTCCTGCTCAAAACACATGTGCAGAGACAGATGACACATCATCATACAGGGATAACCAATAACCAAGGAGGTGAACAACTCACATTGGGTGCCACTGGTGTAAGTTCAGTCCCATACAGCTTCAATGCATGATAGAAAAAGGCCATTTTTTCCCATTCATTCAGATTTCATGAATCACAGTCAGTCAGTCATGCTGTGCACACTTATCACAGCACAAACCACACCCTGTTGGAAGTGTTTGCCTCTTATTGTCAATCTGGTGAAATGCTGAACTTGCTTTGATTGAGACAATTCCCTAAGGCAGAGAGCTGTAATAAAAATAAAAGGATCAACTCTTTGGCTGGACCTCTGAAACAAAATAGTATTAAGTTCAAGTCCAGCTGTGCGTTCTCTGTCTGCCCCCAATTTTGGACAGACAGATAGACAGAACTATTTTCATCCCACAAAATGAACTATTGATTTCAGCATCACACAGGGGAAATAAGGAACAAAAACTGAACTCATCACGTGGAATGATGGTCTTAGAGTCTAACAAGCACAAAGAGCTTTTTTAACAATTAAAAAAAAAACAACAAAAAAAAAACAAATCCTGTACAAACTGATGAATTCATTCACAAAGGAAAACAAATAAATACAAAGAAGGTGTGTTACAAAATTGTACATTTTTTTTTGCAAAACCTCAAGTGCACAGATAGCAAAACAAACACACACAAATATTCTAACTTGGCTGTCCCCTAAAGCAAGGCCACTGTTTTTTGTGAGGTAATTTTTTTGGCTTTACAAATAAGCTATGTTTGGGAACATCGTCACAGACTGGGGTAGACCGTCATGACCATCATTGAGAAGCTGATGCGTCTGCAGCTTCATTCACTAACCTTGTCAGATGGCAATGTATTGAAACCGCACGCTTTCACTTGAGCTTTGCTTTCACTTAAGTCATGCCAACATCAGGCCAACAGAAACTGGTCCGTCTACCCCTATGACAGTATCAGCAACAACCAAACAGAGCGAGACAAAAGCAAACAAAACCTTGTTAAAATATTGGGTCTTTGCATCTATTCTTTTCATACAAAAACACACACCTCTTGTACACACACACACCAAGCTGTTAACTTTCGCAGCACATCATCAAATTTCCACTAAGACTCAAAACCCTCGCTGGTATGGTCTGTCTTTACTCTTTATCCACCTTCAGTGAGGGGCATGGAGGACTCGCTATGCTCAGTGAAATGCTAAACCAAACGAACGCGCGAGGAAGCACGAGAGAAGAAACACATTCACCACCTCATCTGTCTGAACGGGTCAAATAAACATGACAGAAAAAAGGAGTGATGAAAGGAGGAGAGGGAGGAGTGTTTTCCGTTCACTAAAATCAAAAAGATGAAGGGAAGACAAGTGATTTATAGTTAAGCAAATGCTTTGAACAAGCACTTGTCAAAAGCATTGTACATTAACACTAGCAAATATTCACAGAGGGGATATATCTGTAGACGGCTCCATGAATCTACTTTCAGTGTGAGGTAATACAACATTGTGAATTTAGGTGTCCAGTGTGATACCCGATTACAAACTGGCAGTTAGTGTATAAGCAGGACTTGCATTTATCTTCATGGAACAGGACATAAACATTCGTTGACAAGATAAATGGCTAGCTAGCTTTGAGTAGCATTTGGATAAAGACATTATGTTATCATTATATTATTCTGTTACATTTCTTTTAGGCAGTTAAGCATTTTGGAGTGTGTGCACAGCGATCAGTCTTGTCCAGGTACTTGGTTCCAGGATGTGTATTTTGTGTCAGCGCTCCAGAATACACACTGAGGAGTCTGAGGTGTCGGATAAAAGATTGTACCCTGTGAGAGCTGAGTGTGTGGACTCCAGGACCTTTTTGTAGTCCTTTTTGCAGTCCTTTTTGTAGTCTCAGTGAAATGAAAAAGAAAATGGCTCCAGGGATCACACCCGCTGCAGCTGCCGCCTCCACCACCGTTCATGTGCCATGATGTGGATTTGGATCCTATGACCTACTGGAGACATCAGGTCACCACCCTTCCACTCTTAAACACCCCCACCCTCCACACACACACACACACACACCACACACACACACATACCCACACACACCACACATACACACACACACACCACACACACACACACACAGACACCTCTTGTCTGACAGTGGCACCATGAGGGTTTAACCATTAACAGTTGCGCCTCTTCACTTGACAGTGATGTTTTTTCCCCCCTATAAAGGGCAGGTCACGACTGAAAGCGACGCCATCATGTGTTTGTGAAGGGAGGGGGTCATCACGGCAATGGATTGAGTGGGGTCGAAAGGTCATCAGACCCTTGTGCTTCGGTCCGTGGCCCAATCTGCTAATTGACCTTGGATGATTTAGGGCCTTGATCATGGTCGATTGCGACAAGAAAAGGCTTCTCTTTTTTTTAATTCTCTTCACTCTGTCTCTCATCACCACCTCAACCACTGTCAATCATCTCTGTGAGCCAGCCTCTGATTGGCTGGATTATGGCTAAGGAGGATGGACAAACTCCCCTTACCGACACAGCTGTCCACCAACGGGAGAGTGTTTGTGTGTGTGTGTGTGTGTGTGTGTGTGTGTGTGTGTGTGTGTGTGTGTGTGTGTGTGTGGTGATGCTGGCGTGTTCATACTGGTTGCTGCTGTGTGCGTGTGTGTGTGTGTGTGTGTGTGTGTGTGTGTGTGTGTGTGAGGGGTTTTTCAGACCGCTGATGTGTCGTCTCATTGGCTGGTCATAGCTTGGATTTACTTTGGGATTAAAATGCATTATAAACGTTTGTTTTCAGTCTCTCTCTGCCGGTGCGCTGTGCCTCTCCTCAGTCTGTCGGCGTTGGTCCTCCAACTTCTCATCTCACTTTGCATCCGTCTCCTCCTAGGACAGAGGCAACAAAATGCATTTTCACTTCAAAGACCTTAAACTCAAACTCAATAACACTTAAATGCTGAAGGCTTTTCAGATATATACTGTAGGTGCAATGTTGTGTCATGAGTATAAAGCTTTTTTAACTTTAGTTCGTTCTTGGGCAGTCCATTGTATATCCAGATAGTGTTTCAAACAAAACTAGACTGCATTTCCGGCGGGAACTGCGAAAGTGTGCTTGCCCTGGTCCGGTCACCAACGTGAGCAGACAGTGGCATACGCTATGCTGAACCTGGCTTGATCCAGGCATTGTAACAGTGCCTTTCAGTGTTGGAGCAGTGGCAATATCTCAAAAGCTCTAGGAGAGGGCTATTCTCCTAGAGCTTTTGAGATATTGCCTTGCGGGTTGAATGCGGTTCGTTGGATTTTACCTTTGGCCTGCCTTCGAATTTAGCTTCTATGACTGAGATCAAATCAATAAAATAAATAATGTCACGTGTCTTGCGCCTCTCAAACTGGGCTATCAGGTAACCTACAGAATTTGAACCTACAGGAATTGAAATTATGAAATATGACATTAAAAAGCTGCTTGTTTGTCAGGATACTTTTTCACTGATTTATTTTAAAAAATATGAGCTATGAGTGTGAATGTTATATATTCCATCCCACGAATTATGTTTTACTGGTTTATTTAGCAAATAATCTATATGGATTTGCTCTATAAAGACCTTATGTCTGTTTGGGATTGTTTTGTGAGCCTGGGGTTGTTTTGAGAACCTATTGATGTAGCCTATCTCAGATGTATCTCAGAATAAAGGAATACTTCATATTACTCTAAACCACCGTCTGTAAATCAACTGTATACTACTGTCTACATTGCACTATATTTCTTGACCTGTCTCTGTATATTTCATCACCTTTCTATACTTTTCCTCACATTGCAACACAGCTCAGATCTTTGGTTGCTGTGAAGGCCAGTCGTTCTAAATGGATGGTTGCTATGGCCAAAGGCCAGTTCTATCTCTGCCGTTGTCAAGCGGGCATATCGTAGAATTAACCTTATCTTATTTGAAACATCTCTATTTTACTTAGCCCACTTCCATACAGTGGGTCCCATTAAGAAGTGGCCACTTCTTTCGCGCTTACCGTGATTCACACAGCAGCATTATTAAATGAATCTGTCACCATATGCCTATGCCTACGTTTGCAAAGAAAACATTTTAATTTGATTCACATGAAACGTTACATTTAATGTACATGTTGACAATGAGTATAGGCTAGTTTTGGTCGTTGGTGGTGTCATTGCATCTCTTAGTTATGCCTACAATGCAAGTTCCCTCGCGATTGGAAGCTCCTGTAGACAATAGTAGACGCATTTCAAAACATTGTGTTAGGAGTTAGGAGTCCTCGCCACTTCTTTTAAGCGGTCACAGACTTAGGTGCTACTTTTAAGGCTAAAGTGCTTCGTGAATTACTGTTAGTAAAAAAAATAGCAGTCCTAAAGTTACAAGTGACGAAGTTACGAGTGCAAGGATCTCATATCAAATGACCATGGCATTACGCTAAACAACATAAATCCCAATTAGCAACATACATCTCCTCCCTATAGCTAGCCACACAAGAAATTAATGATACTAAATCTCTGCTTAGCATGCTTCTCCGCTTAGCATTCTAATAACAGAAGGAGCACATTTATGTTGACCACTACAACATGACTCATTATGTCTGTAACTCTATAAACTTTCATAAAGGACGCACACCATCCAGCACATACACATGGAAACCGATATTTTAGGTAGGCTACTTGGCCACGAACTCAAAACGTGTCTCTCTGAAGCTCTGTTCTAGAATCTTTGCTCTGAAGGCTGCGTTGCTAGGCAACATCAAATAAACTAAATGAGAGTCTTTTCAAGGTAGGCTATTAAAAGTGTACGTGTGATTACAAATGGATGTGTGTGGTTTGCAATTAGAATAAACAAGAAATAACATTTCCAATAATTTCCCATGATGAATTACATAATATTTGCATCTTCCTTACTTGTGAAGCTCACACCGTAGGCCTATTTAGTGAAATGTAATACAACGTTGCCACCTAGCGTTCAGATGTATTTAACATTAACGTGACATTTCCTGCTTATTCTTTCGTCAACTCCATGCTTTTAGGAAAATAATCTTTTTATCATAGTTCCCTCTTCAATGAGCGATTACCAGCTCATTTTTGTAACAGAGATAGCTGTTTATTGTCCCTAGGTTTACAGAAACACCTATTCATATTAATACGTATGGAGTGCTGCCGACCACTGTTCATTACATGGCCCTGAGAATTCCTTGCATGTCTTTATAACAAAACAACACAGTAAAACCTAAATGCCCGTAAACATATGAATTTGCATACTTGTAACATTTTTAATAATACTCTCCCATCATGATATTTAACAATAATGAAAAATTTAATTTGAATACCGTCAATGTGAAAATAACTGTACTACGTCAGCAATAAATAGCTAATGTTCTCCTTGACATTTCAGTTCGTAAGTCCATACCATCCCATGGCTGAGCAAGGATTTCATGATTGGGCAAGGATGCCCAGAGACATTGTGCATACTTGGAAGGCATTGTGATAGGAGTGCAACTGCAAAGGTGCAAGGTGGCAGTTACCAAATACGGGTGGGTGGTTTGCCAAATGCTGGAAACTTTTGGAATATTTCTTTTTTTCTTTTTTAGCTTATGCACCCTCACATTGGAGTCCCGAGTTCATATTCAAAATTAGGTATCGATATGTGACAGTGTTCCTGAGATATGGACGACTTCCTGTTTCGGAGCTTCGCCGCCGATTTCGTTTGGCTGTGACGGGCAAACGCTTCTGAAAATCAAAAATCCTTTCTGTAACTTTTGTGAGGCTTGGTCCAAGGATCAAGTACGTCAAGTTTCGTGAAGTTCGGACCAAATTTGTGACCTGTGAAACTTTAGTTTCGCTTTCTATTCAATCCAATATGGCGGAAGAATGACAAGGGTCAGTGACATCATTTTCAATTTCCACACTACACCGGTTCCGGCCGGACGTTCCAGAGTTGAACCGGTGGCGATATCTCAAAAGGTCTTGGAGCAGGAGCTGGCCAAAAATCGGGCTTACAGGAATAAGAAAATTTAAGAAGAACAATAAGTGTGCTGCTTTGCAAGCACACTTAATAACATGTCTTAAATACAGCAACTACCTTGAATGAAAGAATCATGTTCACAATGGGTTCAGTGACCCAAAGACAAAGAGTGTCAAATGACCCTGATTCTTATCCAGTTGCTGTGTGGCCACCCACTGCCCACTGAATGTGGACCAGCAATTGGACTCGTGCACTGCTTTGTGGAGGGAGTGTCATCTTCCCCTTCTCCTGATAACTGATGTGTATGTGTGTGTGTGTGTGTGTGTTTGGGGGGGGGGTTTGGCTTCTCACTTGTGCCTGTGAGGGGCGTCGCTCTTCAGGGGCTGCATCTTCAGTGGGAGCGGCGGCGGACACCGTCCCGTTGGGTTCGGTGATCAGGAGGGTGCGGCGCTCCTTACCCGTTTTGGGCTCACACTTGGTCACCCGGAACCTTAGAGAGTGGAAAAGGAAGGAGGGGAGAGAGAGAGAGAGAGAGAGAGAGAGAGAGAGAGAGAGAGAGAGAGAGAGAGAGAAACAGAGATAGATGAACAAGGTACAGTGAG
>NC_055974.1:13982086-14094586 GCF_018492685.1 Alosa sapidissima
ACAGCCCAGACAAAAAAAGGATCGCACAAGTCAGCCAGCCACACCAGGCCTGACATGACATGACAATGTGTGCTGGTGAAAAGCACATCCTGTTAAACCCGTTTTGGCCCAGGATCAAAAGGCCCGAGTGACAGATGTCTGGATTATGTCTGTCTGGTTCCTAGTCCACTGTCTACGGCCAATGGGCCTGTTTTTGTGTGCGGCTCAGTTCTACTGTGTGTGTGTGTGATATATATTATATATATTATATATATATATATTATATATATATATGTGTGTGTGTGTGTGTGTGTGTGTGTGTGTGTGTGTGTGTGTGTATATACCAATCCGTGAATTAGTTAAACACACTCAGCACACAGTGAGGTGAAGCACACACTAATCCCGACGCAGTGAGCTGCCTGCTACAACAGCGGCGCTCAGGAAGCAGTGAGGGGGTTAGGTGCCTTGCTCAAGGGCACTTCGGCCGCTTCCTACTGGTCGGGGTTCGAACCGGCAACCCTCCAGTTACAAGTCCGAAGCGCTAACCAGTAGGCCACGGCTGCCTGCCTGCCTGCCTGCGTGCGTGCGTGCGTGCGACCGTCCTCTTACCCTTCAGAGTCGATGCTGTTGTCATTGATCATGGCTTTCAAGGCATCTGTGTTTGCTGAAAGAAAGGGAAAAGAGGAGGTAAGAAAACGTGTAAAAATACAACACTAAACAGCCTTAATACCCAGCACAACAATAATTAGTGTGCCAGTCAGTCAGATCGAGATATAAAAGAAAAAACGAGAAAGATTAACACATGGTGCTGATATTGGCAGAAAAACATGTTCAGACAGTCCCTAGCCTGAGCTGTTCACATGAACCATGGCTTTCAAGGCATCTGTGTTGTGTGTATGTGAGCATGTGTGTGTATGTGTGAGTGAGTGAGAAAGAAAAAGAGAGAGAGAGAGATAGAGAGAGAGAGAACAAGAAAGAGAGAGGGAGCAAAAGAGAGAGAGGGAGAGAGAACAAGAAAGAGAAAGAGAGAGCAAAAGAGCCAAAAGAGAGAGAGATAGAGAGAGAGAGAGAGAGAACAAGAAAGAGAGAGGGAGCAAGAGAGAGAGGGAGAGAGAACAAGAAAGAGAAAGAGAGAGCAAAAGAGCCAAAAGAGAGAGAGAGAGAGAGAGATAGAGAGAGAGAGAACAAGAAAGAGAGAGGGAGCAAGAGAGAGAGAGGGAGAGAGAACAAGAAAGAGAAAGAGAGAGCAAAAGAGCCAAAAGAGAGAGAGAGAGAGAGAGAGAGAGAGAGAGAGAGAGAACAAGAAAGAGAAAGAGAGAGCAAAAGAGCCAAAAGAGAGAGAGAGAGAGAGAGAGGGAGAGAGAACAAGAAAGAGAAAGAGAGAGCAAAAGAGCCAAAAGAGAGAGAAAGAGAGAGAGAGAGAGAGAGTGAGAGAGAGAAGGGAGAGAGAACAAGAAAGAGAAAGAGAGCAAAGAGCCGAGAGCGAGAGAGAGAGGAGAGAGAGAGAGAGAGAGAGAAGAGAGAGAGAGAGAGAGAGAGAGGAGAGAGAGAGAGAGAGAGAGAGAGAGAGTGAAAGAAAGAAAAAGAGTGAGCAAGAGAGAGAGAGAGTGCTGAAATTAGCAGAAAATCACACTTGAGCAGCCCGCTCGGATAGGGGGGCATTTATTGGGTGATGGGCAGAGCTGATAACACGCAGAAATAATTAAACGCCACACAATCACTAGAGCCACTGCACAGCCCAGCCCAGCCCAGCACAGCACTGCACTGCACTGCACAGCCGCGGGCTGCACTGGGGAATCAACACTGCACGACACGAGCAGAGCATATCAGAGAGAGAGAAACAGCCGTCATGGCAGACGCTAACAGACCGGGACCACTGACCTGGATCAGAAAGAAAGAATAAGGACTCAAAACATTGCAGATGTACTGAATTGTATTCTTCAAAAGTCGGTGTGGTTGTGTAACTTGGTTAGATGGAAAATTATTGTATTTGTATATATGTGTGTGTGTGTGTGTGTGTGTGACAGTACCACAGCACAAAAGTCTCTCTCTCTCACATAGTGAGAAACAGGCAGAGAGAAAGTAAGTGTGTGAGTGAATTTGCATGTGAAAAGTACCAAAGTATTACAGTGTTCGAGTGTTAGTCGAAAACTAACAATGCGTGTGTGTGCGCAAGTGTGTGCGTGTGTATGTGGGACGAGTGAGCGAGAAATAATGAACATTGTAAAAAGAGTTGTGCTTTGCATGAGGGCTGCTCTGCTCTGCTTTGCGTCGGTGTTCCACGGCTGACTGGCTCTCTGAGCGATGAGGAGTGGCTGCTCCCAAACACAGAGGGCCACACCGGGACTCCACACGTTCAGCACTGCAGCTCTTAAGCAAGACTTCCACTATGCCTAAACCATAGTCACACACACATGTGCACACACACACACACACACACACGACTTCACTTATCACAATTGCCAGTGTTTGCCACAGTCATTCAGTAGCACAGAGGCAGAGAGAAACACATTGGTCATAGAGAAAATTGCCCTTATTAGGCTATATTGTGGTGCTAACACCAAACTGAACGCCAGCTTTATAACTTTATCTGTGAATTCATCTGACATTTACCAAAAGCAAGCTCATTTACCATGGTCATGTTTCATTGCAGTTCTTTTATCCTAAAAGAAACACACACCCCTAATGTTTGCCACTGAGCATGGTGATTTCATTATCACGTGTGGCTGCCAAGCCAATGAAACTCATGTCATGACCAGGGTAATCTTTCCATCTTTCACTTTATTATTTTTCAAAACTACAACACTGCCATCTAGAGGCAGTGCTATGCCTTGCAGCAGGACGGACCACTTTTTAGTGCTTCGATACTCGGCCCACCATGGATGGACACATTCTTGTCAGCTGATGTGCTGCACACCACTTCATTACCAACTTAATAACTGTTGGTCCTTCTCATTTCCACCTGACCGTGTCGGCCCCTTACAGTTGACCGTGGCTGTGGAGTGGCTATCAAGCGTGGCACACAATTTTGACACGCTGAATCGCGCCTCTCTGCACAGTGCCACTTTAGATGTCCCAGGGCTCTTCAGCGCTGCCAGTGCCTGTCTATGGAGATTGCATGGTGTGGTGCCCAAGTCTAAATACCTGGCAGTGATGGGTAGGCGTGAAGGAGGGGAATTTGGTTTACAGAGGGGTGTCAAAATTCATCTGATGTGGACTGATGTGGTAGTGTGTGCTTCTGTTTGTGTGCGAGAGAGAGAGAGAGAGAGAGAGAGAGAGAGAGCGAGAGAGAGAGAGAGAGAGAGAGAGAGAGAGACGGAGAGTCTATGTGTGAGAGAGGGTATGTGTGAATGTGAATGTGTGAGAGGGTAGTAGTGAGAGAGTGAGAAAGAAAGAGCGAGAGAACAGAGTGAGAGTGAATATTTGCATGTTTGTTTGTGTGGACCCATGTGTGTGATGTGCAATGCTCCTGTATGGGAACCACTGAGGGCAAGATTGGGTGTCTAATTTGAAATTTAATTTGAATAAATAAATAATGCACTGCTCAAAGAAATAAGGGAACACTTTTTCATAGGAGTACAGCATCAAGTCAATCAAACTGTGGAATACTGATCTGGCCAGTTACGCAACACAGGTGGTTGTGAATCTGTTTCACCTACTTTGGTGTCAGCGAAATTAACAACAGGTTCACTAGAGGGGCAACAATGCTGACCCCAAAAAACAGGAATGGTTTTACATGTGGTGGCAACAGATTGTTTTTCCATCTTTATCCTTCTTGACTGATTTTTCGCATTTGGCTAGGGTCAGTGTCACTACTGGTAGCCTAAGCCTGTACCTGGAGCCTACAAAGGTTGCACAGGTAGTCCAACTCCAGAGTGGTACATCAATATATTCCATTACCAGAATTATTGCTGTGTCTAGCGCAGTCTCAAGAGCATGGAGGAGATTCCAAGAGACAGGCAGTTGCTCTAGGAGAGCAGGGCAGGGTGGTAGAAGGTCCTTAACCCAGCAGCAGGACCAGTATCTGCTCCTTTGTGCAAGGAGGAACAGTAGGAGCCCTGCCAGAGCAGTACAAACTGACCTCCAGCAGGCCGCTGGTCAGAATGTTTCTGACATTGTGATCAGAGACAGACTTCATGAGGGTAGCCTGAGGGCCCGATGACCTAGAGGGACCTGTGCTCACTGCCCAGCACTGTGGAGCTCAATTGGCAATACCCAGAATACAAAATTGGCAGGTCTGTCACTGGCGCCCTGTGTTTTTCACAGATGAGAGCAGGTTCATGCTGAACACATGTGACAGACATGAAAGGGTTGTGAGATGTCGTGGAGAACGTTATGTTGCCTGCAACATCATTCAGCATGACCGGTTTGGTGGTGGGTCAGTCAGTGATGGTCTGGGGAGGCATATCCTTGGAGGGACGCACAAAACTCTACGGGCAATACAACGGCACCCTCTTAGGCAGGGCTCTACACTAACATTTTTTTTTTCAAGTTGAAAAATTTAGGAGCACAGACAAAAATTTGGGCGCACAGTCAGTTCTGTACTTAACTTAAACATAATCTAACATTACACTGCAGCTAACACTTAAACATGCCAGTGCACTAATTGCGAATATTAAGAATGACTGACAACATTTAGGCTACAGGAAATAGATCAGTGCCTACTTTATTTTCAGTCTGTTCTATTTTCCTACATTTTGTTAATGTAAAATAGTATTACATTGCCATATTTGCATTTAGCCTGTTTATCAAGTATCCTGACAAATGTAGGCTAATTAATTTATTTGTGAATCCATCTGTAGCTAATCCAAATATGCCCATGGTGACCTATCTGACTGCATAATGCCTATTACTACTAATAAAACATTCCATTTTCTCTTCCACAAAACCCAACATAGGCTAATCAAGGATATATATATTTTTTATACTTTTACTTTTTATTTGAAATATCTGCATTGATGGGGGCAGTAGGCAAACGTTAGGCCTACTTTCGTTTTGCACTTCAGCTTGTATTCGGTGTAAACAAACAAGCATGCGTGGAAGCCAGGAGTTGTCAGTAGCGTTCTACCTTTGAATAAAATGGGAGTATTATGGGAAGCTACTTTTGTGCCTGTTCGCTACAGCTATATTTTGCATATTGCAGCCAATACGTCAACTGGGCTAAAAGGCATGTTAGGTTCCCTTTTCTTCTCTCACTGCATTCTCAGAATCTCATCCTGTTCCTCCGATATCCGATGCATTCGGTGGATAGAAGAACTAATTTCTTCAATCTTTGCATCTTGGCTGGCTAGTCTAACTTTCCACCTTTTCTGCGTGCTCTTGGATTTGATAGAAGCAACTACTAGCGAGTCACAACGCGAAACTGCTAACGTTGATGGGAGGTGTAGTTTTTATGCTGCATTCGCGACGTGATTCTATGGTTTGCACCAATAATGTTGCGGTGTATTTTGTAGACAAACATTGACATGGTTAGAAGTCATTCGCACCAGTGCGCCTAAATATTTTTTTGCACTTGCACGGCATCATTTTTACTCGCATGTGCGAGTGAAATGGGCGCACTGTAGAGCCCTGCTCTTAGGTATCGTTATGACTTCCTCAGACCCATTGTATGACCCTGTACTGGTGCAGTGGGCCCTGGGTTCCTCCTGGGGCACAATAATGGCCTGGCCACATGTGGTGAGAGTGTGCAGGCAAGTCCTGGAGGATGAAGGAATTGATTGTCTCTCACACTCCCCTGACTTAAATCCAACAAAACACCTCTAGGACATTATATTTTGGTCCACTCAACACCGCCAGGTTACACCACAGACTGTCAAGGAGTTCAGTGATGGCCGTGTCCACATCTGGGAGCAGATCTCCCAGGACACCATCAGCCGTCTCATTAGGAGCATGCTCCGACATTGTCAAGCATGTGGGGGCCGTACGAACTACTTGAGTACCATTTTGAGTTGCTGCGATAAAATGTAGGCAAAAAGGACTAGCCTGTTGCATATTTTTTTCACTTTGATTTCGGGGGGGGGGGGGGGGTCTTTGAATTCAGCCCTCTGTAGGTTGATAATTTTCATTCCCAAAAAACGATGTGGCATCCTTTCATTCCTAACACATTAACCAGTCCATTTTAGTATAGAATAGATATCCAGCATGATGTTTTTCCCCCATTGAGATCTGATGTGTTTTCAAAGTGTTCCTTTATTTTTGTTTGAGCAGTGTATAATCTAAATAATAATACAATGATTAATGATAATACTACTAATACTCTTCACATGGCTGTGAAACTACTATTGTCTCAAATTTAATTACCCAAAATATCCAGATGACAAACATCTGTCGTCATCTTTTCTGGCTCGTTTGTCCAACTCATTGTTTGTTTTTATTGGTCACTTCCTTCTCGTTTAGTTTAAACAGCAGACAGGGAGTTGGACACATAGCTGCAGCAGATCTGTGGTATTTGACATTTACACAGGTCTTAGAGAGGGAGACGGAGTGGAACATTTTGGATGAAAAGCAGGAGTGTAAAAGTGTGTGTGAGAGAGCCAGACGACACAGAAAAGTGTCTCCAGCTCCAGAATTCAACACTGAATTCAATTCAAACTACTTCTCTCCAATAAATCCTAAGAGTTTCTTCTTGGTACACGAGTACATGGACATCTGACCATTACACCTCCAGGAACTTGTATGACATACCATTCTAGATCTATAGGCAGATGATAGCTATAACAGCTTCCACTTTTCTGGAAAGGGTTTCCACAAGATTTTGGTGTGTCTGTGGGATTTTTTGCCCATTCGTTCAGAAGAGCATAACGAGGTCCGGCACTGATGTTGGTCGAGAAGGCCTGGCTCACAATTTCTGTTCTCATCCCAAAGACATTCCTTGGGGTTGAGGTCAGGGCTCTGTGTGGCCAGCTCTTCCACATTGAACTCTCCAAATTATGTCTTCATGGACCTTGCTGCGTGCACCCTATGACAATACCACGCTTGTGTTTACTGAGCTTTTCAGAACGACCAACTCTTTCACAAATGTTCTTCCTTCATCCAAACAACTTTAAAGACAGACAAACAGACTGAAAACAAATCGGAAGGAACGGAAAAGTTTCCGTAACAAGCACACCAGTTGAGTGGATGGACCTTTGAACTTCTGCACTGTGCTAGGTGCTAAGTGGCACTATCCTTCCTGTGGACTCTTGCCCAATGGCCGCCCAAGAACAATTGCTATAGTAACACACTCACACTGCGTATTAGTGTGCGTCACACTCAACGAGACAGTCACGTGACAGTCACCTGAATCTGGAGTGTGAATGTGACGGTTTTCTGACACACCATACCAGACACACACTGGAACACACACGCACATGTGTGCAGTGTGCAAACAGACACACACTCACACACTTCCTCTTACTCTTTGCCTGTGCTTCTGTCAGTATTTGGAGAATTTCTTCTCATGTGTTGAATCACATTCTCTCTCACAGACACACTTTTCCTTGATTAAAGGTAGCCTTGAATCCCTACTCAAACTACCACAGAGACTAGAGGCATGACACCCTACACTGAATAAAAGAGTGTCTCAGTGGACTGAATTGCTTTAGCCTTCACCATCTCTGCAGTGGTCAGTGTTTAGCGCTCACCCACAGACCGGAGTGGCTGGCCTATTTTAGGCACAACGGCGACACTCATTCACGCAACACAGCGCTCCTTCATTCACACGCTCCCACGCTACCTTCATTTTTCATGATGTAGTGGACGATCTGGCCCACAGTGTCCGTGTTGCCCTCGCTGTAGGTGTCATTCAGATCTGAGGAGAGAGACAGAGATGGCCGGGGAGAGAGAGAGAGAGAGAGAGAGAGAGAGAGAGAGAGAGAGAGAGAGAGAGAGAGAGAGAGAGAGAGAGAGAGAGAGAAAAAGAGAAAAAGAGAAAAAAGAGAAAAAGAGAAAAAGAGAAAAAGAGAGAGAGAGAGAGAGAGAGAGAGAGAGAGAGAGAGAGAGAGAGAGAGAGAGAAAGAGAAAGAGAAAAAGAGAAAAAGAGAGAGAGAGAGAGAGAGAGAGAGAGCGAGAGAGAGAGAAAGAAAAACACAACAGAGAATGTTGTCATTTCAAAAACACCAATGATAATCATAGACTTAGACAATAATAAATTATAGACTAAAAAATACAGCTCTGGAAAAAATGGCAAAACTGCACATTTTTCTGATGTCCTCCTATGATTGCTGATTGACATTCAAATGAGTTGACGGTCATATTCAAATTTGCAGTGGTATCTTGATTTTGAATATGACAAACACATTTGAATGTACTTAGCAACCGTAGGATGACATCAGAAAAATGTGCAACGGTCTCTTTATCTTTTCCAGAGCTGAATATTCCTGTACACATATATTATCCAATCAAGGACACCAATTTTTTCTGAAAAACTAACATCCTACTAATTTTTCATTTCAACACCCATTGCTTTCAGGGAAAAAAGCTTGGTGAATACATGATCAATGTGTGAGGCATAATGAGTGATTCCAATAATAGCAATCTGTCACAATAATCCAGCTCTTGCTCTCCTGTTCGTCAATGACATTTCAGAATGAATAGCATCTGGGACTGGCAGCTGACCTGGCACTGCTCAGACAGATTCGGTTTTGCGGTTATTTGGTTCGGTCCATTAGCGTGGAGAGCGTGTTTAGTAAATCCCATTGTGTTTTGGATCAAAACCACACTGACGTTTGACACGACAGCGTTTCGTTTGGCCTGAGTTATTTGCAACGATGGCTGTGAGTGGAGCAAACATACATGCTAACAAACATCACTTGTTTGTTTGTTTCTTTTAGTATTAGAGGGGTGTGTGTGTGTGTGTGTGTGTATGTGTGTGTGCCAACATAACCCCCTAATACTGTATGTTTGTCTATCTGTTCCTTGTCACTAATCCTTCAGCTAATAAACTGGCTGTTTGCTTGTCAAAGTTTAACTATGAGGATGCTGAAAGTGAAACAACACAAAGGCAAAGGACACCACACCCTGTGTGGCTCGTGGCCAGGTTTACCTGATCTGTGATCATTTTTGCCCTTTTAATGGTTGAAGTAAGGGTCAAACTAAACTAGACTGCATTTCCGGCGGGAACTGCGAAAGTGTGCTTGCCCTGGTCTGGTCACCAACGTGAGCAGACAGTGGCATACGCTATGCTGAACCTGGCTTGATCCAGGCATTGTAACAGTGCCTTTCAGTGTTAGAGCAGTGGCAATAAACAATTTATCCTGGTCTGAGCCCCTGCTCCGGAGCTACAGGGTTTTCCAGCAGGTAAACTGGGCGTGGTTAGGTGGCAGAGCCAAACAATCCTGCAAGTTCTCCACAGCACTTTCACCTTAAGGACTTTGTGCAGATTTAAGTGTACATTCGAAAATGAGAAACAATATTATAATAATAATAAAAAAAAAAATTATATCATCATAATATATATATATATATATATATATATATATATATATATATATATATATATATATATATATACATACACACACACACACACACACATACACACACACATATACACACACTTAGGTAGTCTTTTCACCAACAGTATTCTAACAACACTCTATTGTAGTATGCTAACCACCACAACCCAACGGTATTCTAACAGTACTCTATTCTAGTGTGCTAATCTCTACAACCCAATAGTATTCTAACAATACTTGATTCTACAGGACTATTTATTTGTCGTGGATAAGATGAAGGGTTTGATAATGGAAGGCAGTGTTTCCCAGAGAATTGAATTGTATTTGTGGTGGTAGGTGAAGGGGGGGGGGGGGGGTTCTGTGTTGGAGTCAATAAGATAAACAGCCTATAATTATACAGTTATACTTGCCTTGCACTACAAGTCCATATTGACAAGTAGCTGTAATGTTATAGTGTGCCAACCTCCACAACCCAACAGCATTCTATTCTAGTATGCTAACCTCCACAACCCAACAGCATTCGAACACTAATGCTTCAAGTGGGATTTGAACTCTCAACCTAAGGATCACCAGTACAAAGCATTATCCCACTGAGCCTCTGTCAATCCTACATGTTGGCCAGTCACATTCATATGGTGAAAATGTGTATTGGTAAACACACAACAAGAAAAACTCCAAGCATACATTTGACAATAAAATGAAGGGCTTCCTTAAAAGAGTATACCTGAAAACTTTTTGAAATTCTGGGGCAATTAGACATTTGTAGAGAAGAACACTAATGGATGAAATATAAATACGATAGACTTAATGATGAAGGAAAAACAGTAAACAAAGAAGTTCCCCTAAATGTCAGTGTCTCGGTATTCTGATTCTTGGCAACTAATAACTGTGTATGTTGATTGCCTGATGTCATTCAGGTGCTGTTCAAGGGTGTGAATCTTCAATAACCAATAGTATTCGAGCTAGAGCCTAAAGCACTACCGGGGATTCGAACTCTCAACCTAACAAACACCAGCACTAGGCATTATCCTATAAGACTAAGAACGCAACCACTAGATGGCAATGAGATTACTTTCCCTCCCTATTGTTGTGCTGAGTTCTAAGAACAGAGAGTTCAAGTTAAATGTTGTTGTGCTGAGTTCTAAGAACAGAGAGTACAAGTTAAGTGTGCACCCAGACAGACAGGAACTGCACGCTGTCTGTGTGTGTGTGTGGGTGAGATAAGAGTATTTCACAATGAAGTCGCTAGGGCTGAAACGATTCATCGAGTTACTCGAATAACTCTATTACAAAAATTACTCGAGGCAAAAACCCTGCCTCGAAGCCTCGTTAAATTCCAATGACGCGCACTATACACGCAGGGATTTGATTGTACCACACGGACCGTTGTTCAGAAAGCACACCACTAGCGCGTGAATCGTGATACATTCTGAATATAGCTGGCGCGATGGCGGAGTCAAGATGTCCATAAATGGCAGGGAATGTCTAAAGTTTTCAAGTAAAGTTTTGGGATCTTTACATACTCAAAAAGGAAAAGAACACAAGCATCTGAACCGAAAACATCCACTCCATACTGTTTCACCAAGCGTCAATAAAGTAGGCTATCTAGCCTATCTGCGTAGCCTATAGCCTACAATGATGTTTTAGTGATTTTAATCACATACTGTATTTGTAGCGATGTCGTGATATACCGGTAATGTTTAGCTTTGATGTTTTTAAGTAGTAAGCTTAAGAACCCCTTCTTATACACACATGCATGCACCCTCATCTTCCCTCACGCACCGCATGTGTGCACACACAAGTAAATAGACTCAACCCAGAAATTATTTGTTAGTAGCCTAATGGTAAAATTATTTGTTAGTAGCCTAATGGTAGGCTATTTTTTAGTAGCCTAATGGTAAAATTATTTGTTAGTAGCCTAACAGCAAATGCTGCAGGTGTAGAAATCTACATAAAACAGATATTTACTTTGATGTCAGGTCTAGATTACAGCATGAAACTTGTTGTGCATATTAATACATTACATTGCTTTCCCTCTTCTCCCTCCCAGCACTTCACAACATAGTATGGACAGCTTCATGTGAAGTCATGCACAAGAGGCTGCAATTTTACAGAGTGCATTTTGAACATTATTTAATTGTTGGCACTGGCACTTAAACACTAAATAGGTAAATTGCAATAAATGGGCTTAGTTTTGGAGCCAAACATTTTACAGCCATGTCATTTTCGTTATGCATTATTTGTTTTGGTTGTTTAAAAATGCAAAAACAAAATTTTTCAGATTAATCGATCGATAAAGTGCTAGATTAATCGATTACAAAAAGAATCGATAGCTGCAGCCCTAGAAGCCGCTATGTCTTGCTTCCTATTTTCTGTGTGCATTTGTACAATAAAATACACAGCTTTTGGGCTGCAGTCAGAGACTGATGGTGTGAGGAATTCTTCCTTACATTAGCAGGCTCTCCTCTTGGTACCAGAGTTTGTGGGCAAAGCCATACTACGTGTTGTGGTTCTTAATCTATATATAATATTTATATATACTTTTTTGATCCCGTGAGGGAAATTTGGTCTCTGCATTTAACCCAATCGGTTAAATGCAGAGATTAGTGAATTAGTGAAACACAAACAGCACACAGTGAACACACAGTGAACACACAGTGAGGTGAAGCACACACTAATCCCGGCGCAATGAGCTGCCTGCTACAACGGCGGCGCTTGGGGAGCAGTGAGGGGTTAGGTGCCTTGCTCAAGGACACTTCAAACTCTTCAAACTTCAGCCGCGGCCCACTGGTCGGGGCTCGAACCGGCAACCCTCCGGTTACAAGTCCAGAGTGCTAACCAGTGGGCCACGGCTGCCCCCAAATGCCCCCATATGTTGGGGTTATATTCCCTGACAGTTACCAACAATGTTAACAACAAACTCAGCTTCACTGCTGCAAACAAAGTTGGCTATAACGAACCAGCTAGCCTTGTGATAAAATCTTTACCTTTTGTTTAGTCCACTGAAAGTTATCCACATATCAAACGTTTAAATACACAGTTATGAGGAATTGTTTTGGGGAAGCAGTTGCACTATATCCCACTTTTGCTGTCTTTAAGCCACTTAAAGCCTAGATGAGCATTGCGCATACGTTACAACTTGACGTGATGGTGAAGCTAAATGCCCAAGAATCGTCACGTCATAAAAGTTGTAGGCCTACTAAACGCAAAAACTTAATGACAGCTTGTTCGTGGTGGTGTAGTGCTGCCTAATTGAAATGGGATAGGCAAGGGGTATCTTATATTCGGCTATTACGTGTGGCACATTTATTGGGCTTTTAGCCTCTTAATTTATTTGATGAGGAACTGATAAAGATTGAGCAACAGAAAAGTCCTTTTCGATACATAAATCGTTTATTATTATAACTAGAATTGCGGTTCCGAGGAACTGCAAGAGTGGGTTTGATCAGGGACATGGAACTCGGCCTCATCCAAGGATTCCAACGGTACCTCATTTATGAAAATCGGGCACACGGATCAAAAGTTATCTGCATTAACGCAACATCCAATAAGCTAAAACGCATAAATAACGTGGTTGCTATGCTGGTTGCTAGGGCAATCATGCTGGTTGCTATGGTGGTCACTAGGTTAGAAGGCCAGCGCCTCCTGAGAGGCCTGAAGGGTCAGTTCTGAGGTTGTTGGCTGCTGGAACCGAAAAATGGACTGCATTTTCTTAAGAGACAATGTGACTGAAGTGCGGGCAAAGTTTGCACAGAAATGTACGATTTTTCCCACCCTCATTGACCTCGTCATAAAACTTTTTTAAATGATCACACGATGCCTCCTTGCTGCTTTGTCGTCTACATCAGCCTTTCTCAAACTTCTTTGACCTGAGGCCCACTCAAGGCATACTTTGGGGTCATAGGGCCCACCTACATGAACCCACCCCCTCCTCCCACCCCCCATCAAATTGTAATGATATCACAATTATTATTATTTTTATACTATATTGCTATACATGCACTTCAAAACTGTCAATGTTTAAAGTGCTAAGATTGTTCACAAAAGTTTGTGAAAGCATGCACATCAGAGTACTGCTTTACTAATGTAAAGTATAATTAGGCCTACAATAGTTTCATTGTTTTTGCATTGTTGCATGATGCTTGCATGAGAAAAACAACAGCAATTATATGGGTGCCATTGTTTTGGGATGTTTCCCTCATGCAAGCATCATACACTGAGAGTATACATATATGCTATTTAATTACATTTCATTTGAATGCCTGAATGTAAGAATTCAGGATACTACTGATAGCCCATTACTGTACACAATAACACTGTGCCCATTCATTAACATATATTAAACATCAGGCGTCTTGTTTAAACATTTAAACCATATTTGCACTATGAATTTTGCCTCCAAATTGTAGTAACTACATCTACAAAGTCTAAGGAAGATAACCATGTAGTCTGTTCAAAGATAAGATAAATGTTCACAGAACTACAGACCTCGTGAAAGTAGTACCTAAAATGACTCCATTCACTTCATTGCAAAATCGCAGTTGGTCTGTTTACACATTAAAACCATACTAACAATTTACATTTCAACTCCACATCGTTGTAACACCATACCAAGGGTCTTAAGTAAGTCAATTTGGCTGATTACGTTTTTAACACATTTCCAGGGCTTAGTTGTCAGCTAAAAAAAAGCAGCGGCTATTGCTAACGCATTCATTTTCAATGCTCGCCCGCGAGCGCCCCTAGATGCAGTACCACACCGGAAGCGCTCCGAGTGTGAAGGTTCTCCCCTTATTAGACATTCTCTGGGAAAACCTTCACTCTCGGAACGCTTCCGGTGTGGTAATGCATCTAGGGGCGCTCGCGGGCGAGCATTGAAAATGAATGCGTTAGCAATAGCTACTGCTTTTTTTGAGCTGACAACTAAGCGTCATTGACACATTTGAAAGGCTTTTTAGAACAATTAAGTGACTTTAAAAAATATAATACTCAACCAAGTGTATTTTCTTTGCCTCCCCTTTCGAATACAATACTCAAATTACTTGAAAAAAAAATTATATCCCGAGAAAAGTGGATTTTGAGGGGTACAGCTCCATAGACCTCCATGCATTCTGCACTCGTGGACGAGCGCCCTCATGTGGAACCACAGAAGGAACTGCAACCAGTTCAGAAACCGTTTTCCGAGAGTGGCAGTTCTCCCCTTATTAGACATTCTCTGGTACTGTTTTTCTTTTTAATAAACTGCCTGTAGACTTACACAGTTCTCAATGCTTCGGTTTACATGTAGATACCCTCATTATGCTACGGTGTAAGTGTTTTGCTATTTGGAGCCTTGGTAGCGATTTATTTTTACTCTACGTTTAGTTCAAGCATCGTTGTTTGGTGGGTCAGGTGACGAGCCGTCGAATCACAGCACAGCACCCAGAATGCATTGCAACACACCGTCATGAAGGGACTCATTGTTAGGTCAGCTTTAAATAGCATACAGAACCTATAGTAATTTAACGTTGTCTGTAAGCTCCACAGATCGTGGCAAGACAATTGAATTGATTGTGGACTTCTTGCCGGGCAATGAGTAACTTAACTTGAATAGTAGTGTTGCGTGGATGTGCATAATAACTGTATGAATGTGTGTTTCTCAATGTTATAATCTATACAACTGTATACATGACTAAGTTTGAATCGAGCTAGCTGGGCATTGAACTGGGTTGAATGGACTGGGAAAAAGTTTTTTTATTTTTTAAATGATCTGTATGAACATGGATTCACTTTAAAAAAAGATGGCAGAGCGCGACGCTCTGACATCTTTTTTTACATTACCTTTACACTTGGTGCTGGCAAGGCATTGAACTGGGCTTCATTCGAGGATTCCAACGGTACCTCATTCATGAAAATCGGACATACAGGTCAAAGGTTACATGCACACACCTTCATATACACAGACAGCCCAGCCCATTAGACATTGCCAGATGGCTTAGAACTTTGCCAGGTGCAAGTAATCAACTCTAGCAGTAGAGCTCTACCAGGTGCAAGTAATGAGGTGCTGTGATGTCATAGAGGCCCAGCATTCCGCCATTCATTTCAATGGGGCCCAAAAATGCCGAAAAACAGGAATACCGTGAAAACGACAAGGGCCAGCAACACGAAAGTAACAAGCAAGTTACACCAGGTCGGGCCTGAATATTTGGAGTTCGAACCGCTTCGATAGCTCAAACGGTCTAGGAGCAGTAGTTAGTACAAAAAGTGGGTGAACAGGAATAATATATAAGAAAACTTAAGAAGAAATATAACCGCAAGCGGTGATTTAACGGGGTCCGAGCAATGAGGTAGCATGGCTTTTTAGTTTACATATGTTTCGATTGTTTGGGCCCAATTGTTAAAAAAAACGTGATTGATTTCGGTTATCGGATTTCAGTTACCGGATTTCGGCTATCAGATTTCAAATTTTGAAAATTGTTGTTCAAAGTTGTTGAAAGAGAAACAAGGATCCTGAAATTGGATTAGATCACATAATCTATTCTTGGTTTTGATCAGGATAAAACCTTTGTGTTGTTCAAAACTTTAGAGTTGGATTGGAATAAATTTGATCCATAAAATTAGGATTACCCTGTGCTGTAACGTTATAGTGTGCTAACCTTCACAACCCAACAGTATTATAACAGTATTCTATTCTAGTATGCTAACCTCCACAACCAAACTGAAGGAACTGTAGGGGGCGATGTGGGTTGAGGTAGAGTGAGTGTGTGGCGAGCAGGCAGAGCCTTGGTCAGAAGGCTCAATGGTATGGAGTGATGACACGGAGATAGCAGGTTTCGGTGCAACACAAGTGAACTTTATTTGAGTTTCAATTCATCTGTTCTTTACTTGTATGTGTGCTGCATCAAAGAGAAAACAAACAGAAAATGGAGTAAATCAGTACAGATCCCAACTCGCAACAATAAACTGAAATCATATGGCTATATAAGGTACAACTCAACAATACTTGACATCCCAAGTCAACCAACATCATCTAATCATCTCTCATATGGGACTCCAACACACCAAACTAACAAACAAAGACCTTAACTTTACACATGATGGCAGAGCTACTCTACAAACTGATAAACATCACAAAAGTCATAGTGAGGGTCATTAAAGTGATGACTTACGTTAACTCAAAGACGCACACAAAGCAGGACACACTGGAGTGCTGGGTTGAGATGAACAAAAGAGTGAACTGAGGGCGAGCAAACAATTTATCCTGGTCTGAGCCCCTGCTCCGGAGCTACAGGGTTTTCCAGCAGGTAAACTGGGCGTGGTTAGGTGGTAGAGCAAAACAATCCTGCAATTTCTCCACAGCACTTTTACCTCAAGGACTTTGTGCAGATTTAAGTGTACATTCGAAAATGAGAAACAATATTATAATAATAATAATAATAATAATAATAATAATAATAATAATAATAATATTATACACACACACACACACACACACAGACTTAGGTAGTCTTTTCACCAACAGTATTCTAACAATACTCTATTGTAGTATGCTAACCACCACAACCCAACAGTATTCTAACAGTACTTGATTCTACAGGACTATTTATTTGTCGTGAATAAGATGAAGGGTTTGATAATGGAAGGCAGTGTTTCCCAAAGAATTGAATTGTATTTGTGGTGGTAGGTGAAGGGGTGGGTGGGTTCTGTGTTGGAGTCAATAAGATAAACAGCCTATAATTATACAGTTATACTTGCCTTGCACTACAAGTCCATATTGACAAGTAGCTGTAATGTTATAGTGTGCTAACCTCCACAACCCAACAGCATTCGAACACTAATGCTTCAAGTGGGATTTGAACTCTCAACCTAAGGATCACCAGTACAAGGCAAATTCTGGAGCAATAAGACATTTGTAGAGAAGAACACTAATGGATGAAATATAAATATGATAGACGTAATGATGAAGGAAAAAATAGTAAACAAAGAAGAAGTTCCCCAAAATGTCAGAGTGTCTCGGCATTCTGATTCTTGGCAACTGATGAGTGTGAATGTTGATTGGCTGATGTCATTCAGGTGCTGTTCAATGGTGTGAATCTTAAATGACAAATCCTAAAGCTCTAACAGGGATTTGAACACTCAACCTAAGAAACTCCAGTACAAGGCATTATCCCACTGAGCCACTAACAATCATACACATTGGGCTGTCACATTCACATGGTGAAAATGTGTGTTGGTAAACACACAAGAAAAACTCCAAGCATACATTTGACAATAAAATGAAGGGCTTTCCTGAAAGAGTACACCTGAAATCTTTTTGAAATTCTGGGGCAATTAGACATTTGTAGAGAAGAACACTAATGGATGAAAAATAAATATGACTTAATGATGAAGGAAAAATAGTAAACAAAGAAGTTCCCCTAAATATCAGAGTGTCTCGGCATTCTGATTCTTGGCAACTAATGACTGTATGTTGATTGCCTGATGTCATTCAAGTGCTGTTCAATGGTGTGAATCTTCAATAACCAATAGTATTCGAGCTAGAGCCTAAAGCACTACCGGGGATTCGAACTCTCAACCTAACAAACACCAGCACTAGGCATTATCCCACTGAGCCACTGAGAAATCCTCTGTGAGAATTTTGGTGAAGATTTGATAATTTTTGAAGCCTGTGAAACTTTTTATGATGTTTGGCTTTTCTCTGAAATTGTGGCAAAAGTAAACATTTTTAGAGCATAAGACCAGGGTGAAAAAGATGCATCTGAATGTAGAGATTAATATGATGAAAGAATTTTGAGTCTAGGTCAATCTGGTAAGGAGAAATAAGCATTTTTGACAAGAGCGCCACCTTTGGGTGCAGTACCCCAAATTTTGGGTTATGGGTAGTGGGGGGTACTGGTAACCATACCTGAAAATTTGAAGAGTTTTGGAGTTACGGTTTAGGCTGCAGTATGACTTTTACAGAATTTTGGCCAAAAATGAACGGTACAGAAAACAATAGGGGTCCTGCAGCTACGCTGCTTCGTGAAACGAAGAATATCAAGTCTGACGCAGAGCGGGCCATATTTCTCCACAACAGGTAGCCTATGCTAAACTTCATCTGCATCGCTAACTTCAGCTAAATATGTTACGTTGGTTAGAGAGGTATTTTTGTTTCCACTGTTTCCGTAATGTGTAGCTGGGTCATGGTTGGAGAAACGTTAAAGCAGCTGCAGGTCAACTAACGTTAGCTAAGTCTTCATTACATCTGACAACCCAGAAGAGGCTCGCATCTGGTAGTCTTGAGAACGTTCACCAGTGTTTTGATTTTGGCCTACAGAACGTTCGGTAACAATCCTACAAATCGCACCTTTAATAACTAACATCTGTTCATCATTACATAAGGACAGTAAAACCCCTGCACTCCCTGACCTGAGTGACTCACAAAGAGAGAGAGCGTCAGCAGAGATGGGTGTGTGTGTGTGTGTGTGTGTGTGTGTGTGTGTATGTGTGTATGTATGTGTGTGTTGATCCATATTCCTGGCAGAGAGCGAGCTTTGCCTCAAACTACCCAGGCAGAGATCATTTTAGGTGAGGCGGAGTAGGCAGTGACTAACTTTGTTGCCGCACTCCAGAGACTATGCACCACTCCGATTGGTTAGTGCCTTGACCTGAGAGTACACACTCTCACAGAACATCCATCATTCCACATGACTTTCATTTCAAGTCCCAATTCATTCATCTTAGCACTCATTCATGGTGTCAAAAATGCATCCGCAATGGGAGGGTTCGTTTTCCTTGATCCAAAATGAATTTAAGCATACCTCCCCTGCTGCCACCACACTTCAGGTAACCATCACCAAACTTCCACAAAGACAGATTGCATGCAAACACCCTGAAAATGAAAGCTAGGATGATTCCAAGGCTAAACGGCAGAAGCCAGTAATTAAAGTCATGAGTCACACAGGTAAGTGAAGCGTTACGGTCTGGGGAATCTAATCAACACTGCATTGGAAGAGAGCTTAAAGGTTTTAGGCCCCAAAAAGGCCCAAACATAAATAATCACATTAATCTAATCTTTCCTAACGATCCGCTAGCTGTCTGCCCCATAAGCAGGCCGTCAAAAAAACACTCTCTGTAGGCAGCCTAGGCTCCGGTACACAAAAACAATTGCTACCAACAAGGGTTGACAACCCACTCAAAGGCAAAATAAAGTGTTTCAACCAATAACCGATGAGATGCACGTCTAGGAGGGTTTTAATTGCACGGGAGGGAGGGGGAGGGAGTAGCGAGCTAGCTCTCTGTTTTGTTTGAACATCAACAGAAGTGACGTATCCCCGCTATCGCTAATACAACCTTTAAGTCTGCAGACTTTTATATACTTTTTATGCCACACAAGAGGTTAGAGTCACACAGAGGTCAAAGGCCATTTTGGAGGATATCAATCACCCATGCCATTCAGAGTGTAGACTCCTGCCATCAGAGAGGAAGTGTACTTTTCTTAGGCAGGCCAAATCAAACATATAACAGAGATCATTTGTCCACTCAGCACTTGGGTTTCTAAACAATCTGTGGGTCAGGTTGCTGTTGCCCCCCCAGCCCAGGGACATGTGATATATGATTCAATCCAGTGATTCACATGAACTGCAAGACATTACCAACAGCCCATTTCCCGTCAAGACAATAGGCACAGAAAATAACTCTATTCTGATAAAGAGCTATTACTGTTATTATTACTCTAAGAGAGTCTGTTAGTTCCGGCATCTATGGGCAGTCACTGGGCAGTCATTAGACAGAGGCCAGGCTAACCCTGAGGCTGGCCGGACACGCATGCAGCAGGAAGAGAATGTAAGTGGGTCAGCCTGTTTGAAAAGCGGTTTGAGGACCTGCTTAGAAAGGAAAAGCCTCTCTTATGGTCAGGACATATGAAACCTCCCAGGCCAGCATGGCGTCATCGCATAAACACACACCCTCACAATTGTTCATGTAGACTCAGAAAGCACTCAAACTCAAATGGAGAGGCATACGTAAGGGTTACTTAAATTATAGGAAGGGACGGGATATGTGTAGACAACTACTATATTAGCGTTACAAACTAACCCCATGCAGGAGGATTATTTGAGTGCTGCGTCTCCTCATTAGAGAGTCTCTGGTGGTAGTAGTAGTAGTAGTAGTAGTAGTAGCAGCAAAGTCCTTTTAGGAAAGTCCCTCCACTCGGCGGCCATATTGCAACGCTTTTTGGGCACTCATAGAGCATCCTATTCAGCAGAAATGCGCGTGTGCAAGGCTTCACGACACCAATTATGCTCCAGCGGCGAGTTCACAACACATGATTGGCACGATGTCTTCACAACACACCATATGATTGGCTCAATGTATTCACATCACACCACATGATTGGCTCAATGTATTCACATATCAACGTTTTGCCGAGGAAGGGGTGAGATATGTGTAGACAACAGCCATATTGGCGTTACAAACTAACCCCATGCATTTCTATGAAGGATTTTTTGAGTGCTGTGTCTCCTCATCAGAAAGTCTCTGGTAGTAGTGGTAGTAGTAGTCTAGTGGTCACACACACACACACACACACACACACACACACACACACACACACACACACACACACACTTCCATGTTTGTTAAGACACACATGCGCACAAACATACAAAAACACACTCACACACACACACAAACACACTGCCTGCCGCGTGACCCCTATTGTGTAGAGACGTGCTTCCTGTGCAGATTTCTGGCTCCTGCTCAGCTCTGTGTATTGTTGTGATGGTAATGGGGGGGTCGAGGGGGCCGAGTGGGAGAAACAGAGGTTTCCTCATCCCACCACCGCCGCAGACAGAGGTCTTTCTGAAGGCATGGGACTCGCAAACTACATCCGCGGTCACAGTGACCCAACATGATACAACATTGAGCAAGGAGTGAACGTAAGACCAAGAGTGTGGAGAGACCGAGAGTGAGAGTGAGAGAGATATCAGTTTTAATTCTGAATGAAATGCTCTTTATTTCTCTTTTAAATACAAAAACACCAATAAATCCTAAAAATGTAAAATGCAATATTAACACTTAGGTCAAGGGATCAAGCAGTCTATAAAAGAAGAAAAGTGCAATTAAAAAAATGCAATTCATCATCTGCAACACAGCACTCACATATCTGCACAAATGATCCGAGGACTTTTAATTGCTTCCTTAACCAATCAATTAATATACGAGATCTCAACATAAAGCATGAGAAAAGACTTGCAGTGAAATAGATACAGGGCTCCTGATAAAGAGGCCGACAGGAGCACTGGAGCGGGGATTGGCAAGAGAGAACTAACAAGGGGGTGTAACCATGAGAATGAGTTAATGGCCAGGGCCGAGAAATGGGGAAAGAGAGAGAAAGAAGGAAAGCATTACCAGGGCTCTACAGCGCGCCCATTTCACTCGCACATGCGAGTAAAAATGATGGCGTGCAAGTGCAAAAAAATATTTAGGCGCACTGGTACGAATGACTTCTAACCATGTCAATGTTTGTCTACAAAATACACTGCAACATCGAGAAACATGTGCAAACCATAGAATCACGTCGCGAATGCAGCATAAAAACTACACCTCCCATCAACGTTAGCAGTTTCGCGTTGTGGCTCGCTAGTTGTCGCTTCTATCAAATCCAAGAGCACGCAGAAAAAGCGGAAAGTTAGACTAGCCAGCCAAGATGCAAAGATTGAAGAAATTAGTTCTTCTATCCACGGAATTCATCGGATATAGGAGGAACAGGAGGAGATTCTGAGAATGCAGTGAGAGAAGGAAAGGTAACCTAACATGACTTTTAGCCCAGTTGACGTATTGGCTGCAATATGCAAAATATAGCTGTAGCGAACAGGCACAAAAGTAGCCTCCGGTAATACTCCCATTTTATGTCCGGCAGCCATGGGGTCAGACCTGGTTTTGTCGGTTAAAGTTTTTTTTTTTTTGCAGAATCTTGTAGACCAGGGGTATCTCTAAGATTTAGGAGGGTGCCCAGTGATATCCCTTGGGCAATTTTGTATATTAACCCTTTCTTGTTCAATGTATTGAATACAAGGTAAAACACTATAGGTGAATAGGGTAAAAAAAATAATCACTATGAAACTTCCCCAGTTGAGTACTTACATTAATATGGAAAAAAAATGTATTACAAGTTATCTTAAATGTAATGTTTGAATATGCAAATTAGGCACAATCTAATTAAATATATGTGCTGATTTGCATAAAGTTTAAAAAGAAAAAATCTGAACATTAGATGAAGCCGGGTTCAAAATTACTTTTTCATTGTGTTTACATATTTGATGAAAAGTCTTTTACACAGGAAATTTGTATTACAAGTTTTCTGTAATTTAATGTTTAAATATGAAAAAGCCCAATGTGCCAAAATCATGAAATAGGATATACCTCTAATTTCAAGATGAGTAGGCATACTCATATTAAATGCAAATCAACTCAATTAAAATGTACTAAAATACAATGTTCTGTGTGATAGTTTTTCAGACAGTACATTCAAATTTGGACAATTTAGCCCTTTACTAAGTGAATAAATGAATTTCTATGTTTCAGATAATGCCAGTCAGGGAGCCATGGGGTCAGACCCGTTTTTTGTGGGTTATTTATTTATTCATTTTTGCTTAGACTTGTTGACTTGGGGTGGCTCTTTAATATTTAGGAGGGTGCCCAGTGTGATATCCCTTGGGCAATGTCCTACATTAACCATTAAAGCCATATGTGCCGAAATCATGAAGAAAAAAAAAATAGGAAAAACAAATAATCAACTCAAATAGAATGTACTAAAATACAGTTTGCAGTGTGATAGTTATTCAGACAATACTTCACGCATTCAAATTGGGAAAATGTAACCCTTTTCTATGTCAAATAATGAATTTATAATTTCAGATATTGCCTGTAATAATTCTGAATATCTACACTTTTCCTAGTATTAGTTCTGATAATTGTCCAGTTCTGGCTCATCCTACCCTAAAACATGCAGAGAATATTGTGCAAGGCACCATTAACCTGGCAACTGCATCTGTTAGAGCTACAAGGATTTTCTCTCTTGCAGCCACATCTGATCATCTCCAAAATGTAGTTTGGTGCAAGTTTGACATTTTCTGGTAGACTGGTTGGGCTTAGTAACGAATCAATGAATCTTTCTTCAAATGGCAGTTGAATTTCCAACTGAAGTATTCCTTCGCTTCAGGCTCCATATACTTCAATAGCCTACTTAAAAATGAATATTCTCTTTTTGAATGACGAGTTTAGGCTCTGAGCATAGACTACTACTGCAATAAAGAATAAAAATAAATGTATATTTTATACATAGGATTAGAACAGTAGAACAGACACCCTGTAGAAATCAGCTAAAAGAGGGTAGTTTAGGTTAACAGTAATCATTTACATAGCATACATGCAGTAAGTCCTTCCACTCAGCAGCCATATTGTAGCACTTTTTGGGCATCCATTTCGGCGTGCGCAAGACTTCACAACACCAACCTTGCTCCAGCAGTGAGATCACAACACATGAAAGGGGTCGGATATGTGTAGACAACTGCCATATTGGCGTTACAAACTAACCCCATGCATTTCTATGGAGGATTTTTTGAGTGTTGTGACTCCTCATTAGAAAGTCTCTGGTAAACCTCCATCCACACCTAAGAGACGTGCTATTGAGAGATGCTAGCACGTAGCATCCGTGGATTAGTTTCCTCTCCCACTCTGAGAATGAAATCGGCACTTCAGAACCACCTACATACACCAAACTTTCCAGTCTTATACCTAACTATATTTAGAAGGCTTCTACAGAGGGGTTTGTTGATATGTTATTCCTAGCCTTTTTATATTACATTTTATTCCTAAAAACATGGCGAAAATATATATTTTTTTAAAGGCTATTGGCAGTATTTTTTGATTTACGGAATAAATAAAAGAGATATCTAAAATTCCCTGTGTAAAAGACTTTTCATCTAATATGTCAACACAATGAAAAAGTAATTTTGAACCTGGCATCATCCAATGTTCCGATTTAGTTTTTTTTTTTAGTTTATGCAAATCAGCACATATTTAATTAGATTATGCTTAATTTGCATATTTAAACTTTATATTACAGATAACTTGTAATACATTTCTTTTCCATATTAATGTAAGTAATCAACTGGGAAAGTTTCATAGTGATATCTGCTAGTTAATTTTTTTACCCTATTCACCTGTGGTGCCTCATATTCAACACATTGGACAAGAAAGGCTTAATATCGAGAATTGCCCAAGGGATATCACCGGGCACCCTCTCTAATCTTATTGAGTTACCCCTTGACAGCAAGAAACAGCAAAAAAAAAAAACTTTAACCGACAAATCCAGGTTCACCTAAATTATGGCATTTAGCTGCCGGACTAGTAGAACGCTACTGACAACTCCTGTTTGCGTTTGCTCACGTTTGCCTACTGCCCCCATCAATGCAGATATAAAAAAAAAGGATAACAAATATATATATCCTTGATGGCCTATGTTGGGTTTTGTGGAAAATGGACTGTTTTAGTAGTAGTATTAGGCAGTATGCAGTCAGATACAGTAGGACACCATGGGCATATTTGGATTAGCTACAGATGGAAATGCAAATATGGCAAAGTATTATATTATTTTACATTAACAAAATGTAGGAAAATATAACAGACTGAAAATAAAGTAGACACTGATCTTTAAAATCCTGTTTCCTGTAGCCTAAATGTTGTCAGTCATTCTTAATTGTTAAGTCATTCGCAATTGGTGCACTGGCATGTTTAACTGTTAGCTGCAGTGTAATGTTAGATTATGTGTAAGTTAAAGCTTAGTCCACACGTACCAAACCGATCTTTTTTTCCTCCGTCTTCCCTGGAACCGTATCAAGAATATTTGCGTCCAAACGGATCCATCTCAACACGACTCAACACGTTACTTCATACCCCAGGCCTATAGGTGGCACTGTGTCTTTACAGAAATTCACCAAAACTGGCAAAACTTGCGACAGAATAGGCTACGGCGAAATGGCTAGTGCAAGGAAACCAGAATTGTTTGTGTGGACTGATGGTGAACTGTCAACTGTAGTCAACTGTAAAACTAATACATTTTATTTTACGGTTTGTGAAGGGTGCAGTCCCGTCCTTTATTTGGCTAACGCAGGTAGGCCTACTAATCACCTTTACTTTCTTTGGTTGTAGGATAGTCCATGATTCACATTAGTTTTGGCTATCACCGCAATTAGGCTACTAAACGCAAGGCTTACCCAAGTTCTAGGCTATTCTGTCGCCACATTTACATGTATAATATTGCTATCAAACCTTCGTTAGTAACAGTCAATACTTTTACCTGCATCAAATCGTGCATTCGCATTCAGTGTGCTACCATCGGCTTAACGTGAGTTCTAAGCGTCTTTGTATGCTTATATCTGATTTCACTCGACTGTGAATGCATGTATATATGTTGTAAGACATGTAAAATAAATGAATGACACTGGCACTACGCACAAATTAATGTAGCCTTAACTTACACCGCACTTTCCTAATAACTTCACTGACAGTAGCTAGAATGCATAAAAAAAACACCGGGAAAAACAGTGTTTAGTCCACCAAATCATAAGCTATCGGCGCTGCGCAGCATCAGTTGTTGTGCAGCAGTTGATGTGATATTTATCTTAACGGAGTGTAATCGTAGGTAATGTCATGTATGAAAACTAGTATTGTTAGGCAATACTATAAGTGCAAGTCCAGGGCAGCTGAGGTGTGGCGATGACATCATCGATACGCAAGCAGGATGTGCGGTTTCGCTGTCTAAACGAACTCAAACGGGCTACGGTTTCAGATTTCTCCACTCTGGGAACAGGTTTCAGAAAAGTGCGGTTTCGGGTAGTGCGTTTACAGGATTCGTTTGGACGCTCGGCCAAGACGAAGCAAAACCTCGGCGTTTAACCTAAAAAGCGTCTCCGTGTGGACAGGCCCTAAGTACAGAAGTGACTGTGCGCCCACATTTTTTAACTTGGGCACACAAGTGCTCCTGGAAAAAAATGTTAGTGTAGAGCCCTGATTACTGAACCATAAAAAGGTGGAAAGGAGAGGGAGAGTGAACGAGTGGGGGTGGAAAGGAGAGGGAGAGAGTGAACGAGTGGGGGTGGAAAGGTGTACAGCTGAACAAGTGTTTGTCAGGAGGACAAAAGGGCTATGTGACACAGAATGGACTGAGAAGGGGGTAAGCAGGGAAACAGAGCCATCTTGTCTTCTGTCTATAGATCCAAACCGGTTTCAGGATCTGACAATACAGCAAAGGCCCCTGAGCCATTATTATGAACCACAGCAACTCCCAGACACAAATGCATACACATCAAGCCCTCATTCTCACAGACTCATACACATTTTAGATACTTTATTCAATTCCACATTACAAGTAAATCTTCATTAGGAATCAAATGTTTTGAATGATCAAACAGATTAAACCACATCAGCACATTGTTATGTGTGACAATACAAGCTAAGGGGTACAGAAAACATCTCCTTTTCCAAATAAACATGCTTCCTATAATGGCTGAAATTGAGCAGTACTTTACCAACTGTTTGGCTCTTGTTTTCAATAGCCCCCCAATACAAAGTCCCCGGGTCGCCAGCCTGTGTACATGCCCTAGACTACCAAACACTAGCACAATAAGCTGGCATCTGTAGCCAAGGTTTTCGATGATAGATATTAATGATTGATATTTTACAGTCTTAGAAAGGTAAGAGTCCAAACATAAACAGATCAAATGCACATGCTACTTCAAATAGCTTAACTGTTCTGGAATGCTGAGATATGACAACAATATCTGGTGTATTTGGTATTCCTACAAGAGTGTTTGCAGGTGAGTTAAACCAATCAGACTGTACAGTAGTGTTTTTATAGAGCTTTTCATCAGCCACACAGGGAATCTGAGCAGCAATGAGATCCACAAGTCTGTTGTGTCTGGCAATATACAGTCCTTTAAGTGATGTGCAACTGTTCGTAATGTGGGCTACTGACTCCAGGTGTTGAGGGGGGTCATGCAGCACGCAGAGGGGTGAATGGATGGAAGGAAACCACAGTGAACGGTTGTACTTGGTGGGAAGAACCTGTAGACGTGCTTTTATACACACACACACACACACACACACAAATACACACACACACACACACACACACACACACATTATACTGTATAGAACAGAACTCACATTCATGAGGGATTCATGAGGCAAGTCTGCTGATCTAGGAACAGAATTCTAGTGTCTACATCTAACACACTCAGTGAGCCCCTTGCGAGATACCTCCAGAAACCACAGTGTATGGTTCCACTCAGGAGATAAAAGGAAAATCCTGAGGACTCACTCATGATAAATGCCCTCCCCAAGGCCCACTAAAGCATGACACGCATCTCAACCTCAACACTCCTCTGAAACAAACAGAACCCAAAAGACAGGCCCTAAAGCAGAAACACTGATATAAAATAAAGCTACAACTACAGCAGAAATTAAGAGGTCTCGGAACACCATGTATTAGTGTACTCATGCACACGCCATGCATCGTGCATCAAGATCTAAACACCACCCAATAAACCCCTCTATGGTACTGTAACACTAGGCCGTTGTATTGCACATAATTGCATTGCACACACGACTCTTAATTCTTTTTAAGTATATTTTGAGGTTTTTTGCCTTTATTATGACAGGACAGTGAAGAGACAGAGAGAGAGAGAGAGAGAGAGAGAGAGAGAGAGAGAGACAGAGAGAGAGAGAGAGAGAGAGAGAGAGAGAGAGAGAGGGTGGGTGGGATCGGAAAATGACCGGACTCCAACCCGGGTCCCCGTGGGCACTTGGACCCGAATGTGGTACAGGCACTGAATAGGCAGTTGCACCACAGCACCCCACCTAACTCTTATTTCTTAACTTAAATGTAACCTTCACTCATAGTCACTTTAGTCCAGTGCAGGGAGCCCCCCGGGGTCATCAGGGAGAGCATCTCAGACTTGACCCTGGAAACCCACAGTACAGATCTAGGTCTCTCTCCTGCTCTCTACACCTGATTAGAGCGTGTTACATTTCAATCAAAGATGTCATGTTCTCTGATCCGCAAGAGGCCTACTGGGTTCAGACTTGGTCACAAATAGCCAGCTGGACTCAAATCCTACAGTAACACCTCATTGGCTAATTCCAGCGAGGGGTTCACAGGTACAAGGACCTCCAAAAGAGTCCGCAGCAGTCTGCAAAGTGTTGCAGAACTCTGCAGTTGATTTAACAGTTTGCAGAGTTCTGCGAAGTGCTGATTTAAGGACCCATATGTGATTTCAGCATTTCATGATGACCATAAACATTAATGAGACAACCCATTAATACTATGATATAGAATGTCATCTCTGGGAACCAACCTGTTTTGTCACCTAAAACTGGTCATGACTGCCCCATTGCTGTCTTCCTGGTTGGATGTGCCATTGACAACTGTTAATTGGTACATTCTACTATGGTGCACTTTTCGCAAGAAATGAGTCACACAGTGGTTGGCTGGCTAAGAGACTAGCAAACACTTGCCTTACAAGACCAATGTACTCACTGAGCTCCAAGGAGCAACCACAAACACCACAGGCTACTGTTCTAGTGTAGCATGTTTGTTTAAGAACAGTATGATTTTCTCTTCCTGTTCTTCTAGCTTCAACAACAAGAAATGCATTGTTTTTTCATGATAACATTCCACTGATAAAGTGCATTTTGTGAAAATGTCAACATCAATTCAATAAATGCAATAAAAAGGGGAGGGGAAATGTGGCGAGTCATTTTCTTTTTAACATTTTGCTATGCACCAACCCTGTTGGCCAAACCACCAATTCATACACAGTAGGACTGAATGGGCCAGTTAATGTACGGAAGAGCCGACACACAGAAACCCCACACCACATTTCTTAAACAAACGCCTACCACTGGAACCCTTTAGGCTTTTCCAACACTAAGCTTCCACAGATAGAAATTCCAGAGTCATCTGACAGACTTTCTCTGTATCCCTCCTTCCCTCCCCCTCTCTCTCTCTCTTCCTCCCTTCTGTCTCTCCCTCTATAAACAGTTTCCCTTGACTGTTGAGGGGAGTGTGAGTGCAAGCCCCAAGTCTAAACATGACATGAATCCAACCACATTCTTCAAGTCCACATTCAAGAGTCCATGCCCACACAGGACTGCCACACGTTCAGGTGGCAAGGTAATGGAGGGAGAGAGAGCAGGACTCAGAGAAAAAGATCCAGAATTCTCATCTTTCTTTTGAAATACTGACTTTAAAGTCAGAGAGATTAATTAATTTTTATGATTTATAACCGAGGTTACATGTAATGGCAAAACGGCATGTGTAATTGAAGTTAGTGTACAGTTCCTCTCCATCCTTGTGTTTTTTTAAGTGCTATATGCTTCAGCAACACACTGTGCTGCATGGTTATGTCAACAGAGCCCAAAATTAGATTGTGAAAGGGGAGGCCGATAGAGAGATCAGATGTCTGAGACATCTCCAATCTGTTTCATGATCAATTCAGGAAGCGCCCCCTCACAACATTTTCATAAGACATCCACAATCCATCAAGGAGAGGATTTAAGTGCAAAACTACAGCAGCATTACTAAATGCCATCTTAGAATGTTTTTGTGTGCTCTAGACCAGCGGTCCCCAACCGGTACCAGGCCGCAGGACATTCCTAACCGGGCCGTAGCCTACGACATGAGTTAAAAAAAAAATGCATGCAAACTAAACTAAATTTAATTCGCAATAATGTCACGTTTTTACATGGCATAGGCCTATATGCAGTTGTTTGATTGCACGCATGTTTGCATTTTGCAAGGTCTACTTTCTTACGTCGGTCTGTCCCGCCTTCAACACTTTTACATATTGCCTTCAGCGCTGCGCAGCCACAGGTCAGCTCACTTCACTTGATCAGTTCTTGGCGAACGGTAGTGTCACACGAAGTTAGCTAAACTGCTAAAATGAGCAACAAAAAACAAGCATCTTTAGCAGGTCACTGGCCAGAGTGTTTGAGTTGCGAGAGCCGCTGCAGAGATTTCTTACAGAAAAAAAAAAGTCACCGTTAGCTGCACATTTTAGTGATGAGGACTGGGTGTCAAAACTCGCTTACCTGTGTGACATATTCGGGTTGCTTAATGACCTCAACCGGTCACTCCAGAGGAGAATGACGACTGTCTTTAAACTGGCAGATAAAGTCGCTGCATTTAAAGCCAAGCTTGATTTGTAGGGACGACGAGTGGACCGGGGTGTATTTGATATGTTCCAAAAAGTAGTGGGGGTTTTGGGAGAGACTGAGGCAGGGCCCTTTCTCTCGCAGCTGGTGCGCGATCACCTTGTTGCGCTCTCAAATGAGTTTGAGCTTTACTTCCCATCCTTCAAAGATCCACGGCAAACCAATGAGTGGGTCCGCAACCCATTTGTCAATATCCCGAATAGTCCTAACTTGTCAGCGAAGGAGGAAGAGCAGTTGATCGAAATTGCAAATGACAGTGGTCTTAAGAGTGTGTATAAGGAAACCTCTCTGGCGGGTTTTTGGATTCAAAACCAAAGCAAAATATCCCGAGATAGCCGTAAAAGCGCTGAAAACGTTTCCCACCACGTATCTATGCGAGGCCGGGTTTTCGGCAATGACTGCAACTAGACAAATTGACTTCGACTGGAATCGACTGGACATTTCAAACACACTGAGGGTGTCACTGTCTTCCTTCACCCCCAGATGGAAGCTTCTTGCTGCAGGGAAACAAGCAGGGCTCCCACTGATTATATTCGTAATGCACGTTTAGTTCCCATGTTTTGTTTCCATATTTTGTTAAGCATGTTCACACTTATAGATGTAGCTTCAAGTTGTTCAATATTCATAGTTCATATTGTTCAATTTTCACTTCTTCAAGTTCACGTTTTTCACAAGAGATCGTTACCTTCACTGTTCATACATAACTGGAGCTAGTTCTTTTCAAGTAATGCATGCACAACACATATGGAACTTGGAACCCCCCCCCCCCCCCCGCCGGTCCGTGAAAAAAAAAATAGGAATCAAACTGGTCCATGGTACATAAAAGGTTGGGGACCCCTGCTCTAGACACTAAACAGTCACACAGTGTGTGTGTGTGGGTGTGGGTGTGTGTGCGCCCGCGCGCACAAGAGAGTGGGAAAGTGAGTGGTTAAATGGAGTCGGCCATTACAAAAGCAATAAAGCTTCCAATACTAACAAACGTCTCTCCCAGTATAGATAACACCTTTATCTCATTCACTCTTAAAAGCATTACACAAGTCCATTCCGACGCATAAATGGGGGTCAAGGTAGTGGTCTCTGCAGATCGATGCACCTTTTTTTTTTGCATTTCAACGTGTCAGCCTCTCCCTACCACAAGACATGCCTCTTCAGTAACGTTAAAGGCGGCGGTCTGCTATCTTATCTAGGAAATTTGTCAGTCAATGTGACCGGAGCTCTTGCCCACGATTCCCCACACTATCACCTTTGTTTGGACACAGTGGTCTGTCAGCAGTGATGCACAATGACAGATTGGCAGAGGGCAAGTCAGAGAGGGGTATTGCCTCATGACTATCCGGTTGTTAAGTCCGACGTCATAGCTTTTTCGTCTAAAAACTGATAGTAGCACAGCCAACCTGTAAACTCAGTCATCACCTCTGTTTTAGTGAGGTTTAAAAAGAAAACAAATGCTTAACTCTAACAGAGTAATTAGTGCAGCTGTGCAGACAAACGATCTAAACCAAAGGCAACGTCAGCGAAAATAGGATTTTGTTAGTGTAACGGATGCCACCTTGTGGAACGTTGGTAAACCTCACTCCCCGACGCCTCAAGATTGCTGCTGGCATGCGAGCCAGTAGCCTGGGCTATTGGCTCAATTGTTAGCGCGCTCGCCTCCCGATCCGAGGTGCTGCTGTTCGCGGGTTCGAGTCCAGGCGTGTGCAGGGCTGAATCGCGCAAGTTCAACACAGCGCAGGTTACATTGGTGCTGTGACCCGGATCGGGAGTGAGGTTTAGGGGGGTGAGTGTAACGGATGCCAGCTAGCTTAGCTGTGCTTGTGGAACGTTGGTAAACCTCACTCCCCGACGCCTCAAGATTGCTGCTGGCATGCGAGCCAGTAGCCTGGGCTATTGGCTCAATTGTTAGCGCGCTCGACTCCCGATCCGAGGTGCTGCTGTTCGCGGGTTTGAGTCCGGGCGTGTGCAGGGCTGAATCGCGCAGGTTCAACACAACGCAGGTTACATTAGGTTAAGGGAGCAAGTGAGTAGTAGAATGACAATTTACCTATTAGCTACTCCAAATAGCGGAAAAAAATGTTTCTTTTACAGTCTATGGGAAAAAACTGGACCTGGAAAAATAAATTTCTGGGCACATTATTGCATCACGACTTAACAACCGGATTCACGTACAGTCACCTGTGGCGACTGATCCAGAAGCAGGTAGCTGCTGGTCAATGTATGGGTTGATAGAATGAACTGAAAGCACATAGTGATCCACATCCACAGTTAGCCTTTGTGCTATAATCCTCTGACTCACATGGTGGTCAAAGAGTTGAGTGGAACATGCAATTCAGTTTCAATTCCTACTGGCTGAAAAAAGGGGAATCGAAAGCCAGGGGACATCAGGTTTTAGCTGTTGTGGAAGAACTTCCTCAACATTCACTCAATGCTGGTGGTGGATGAGGATGACCGAATCCATTTTCCATGGGTTAAATTATGACAACTTTAAACATCCTCTAGAGTGAAATTACAGTCCTCTAGCATAAAATGTGCACTTTTTTAGCAACCCAGCAGCCTCTAAACTCAAGCTCTTCTGAGTGGGTACTGGTAAGGGCAGCCCAGTAGTACAAAATCATTCACAAAATCATTAATAAAGCTTCATGCACACAGCAACTTTTGCCCAACCTTACCAAAGACAAGGCAAACCAAACGCAATTCATATTTGACTGCTGAGCTACAGTCCTCTTTACACTCTCTGCACAGAGGAAAACCTAACCAAACAGAACCTCTGACGGAGTGTAGAGGGTATATTGATCCTGCAAATTGGTGGACACTTTCGGTCCTTTTTGGTCTTCCTACCACATCATCTGCCATTCAGAGATCTAACCCTAACTGAGGTACATCCCAAGTCAGACGGAACACCCCCGTTTTTCAGTGTGGTAGCTCCCACATGCTACCCCTACCCCATCCCATCCCCTTGCTCACCTGCTCTCTCCAGGTCCTTCTCGAGCTCGTCCTCGGCCGCCTGCGCGTCCTCGGCCTCAGTGGTGCACCGGTAGCCCTTCTTCTTGAGCGCATGGCAGATGAGCACCCCCAGCAGTCCCAGCAGGAAGAAGACAGGCACGAGGCCGAACGCCACGTACTCCGGACTGCTGCCCGAATTCTCTGCAGGCGTGCTGGCGTCCTCTGGGCTGCCCGCTGTAACAGATAAAGCGCGATGGACAACTATTCGTAAATGTGTCCGAAGAATTTCTGTCATTTATGTGAACATATACTGTACATACAATGTATGATCATGCATCAATACAATACAAGACTTTCCATACAAACATATTACAAAGGGTACTGACGTTTTGATCAAGCAGAGAGAGAGAGAGAGAGAGAGAGAGAGAAAGAAAGAAAGAAAGAAAGAAAGAAAGGAGAGAGAGAGAGAGAGAGAGAGCGCGAGAGAGAGAGAGAGAGAGAGAGAGAGAGAAAGAAAGAAAGAAAGAAAGAAAGAAAGAAAGAAAGAAAAGGAGAGAGACTACACATATGGTGCTGAAAATGGCCAAGTGAAACAGCACTGCACCCTGAGGAACACTATTATTGAGTTATAAATACAGACATGCGATTAAAGCACTGTAGACTATCTCTGCACTGCAATTCCATAATGCCACTGCACCATAACACTCTGGCGATGCATGTCTGTGTAATGAATGACTGATTCACAAAGCTAGAGGAGAATAAAACCGTGACAGACACAGCGAGAGAGAGAGTACACAGAGCAAAGAAAGGGGAGGGGAGGAAAAAGAGAAAAGAAAACAGTAGAGAGAGAGAGAAAGAGGGAGAGAGAGAGACAGAGAGAGAGAGAGAGAGAGAGAAAGAGAGAGAGGAGTGACTGTCTGACAGCAAGCAAGCAAGCGGGACTGCCAGCCAGCACAGCAGCTAGACGGTATCACTGTCGCAGTCACGGTCATCATAGTGCTGACTAAGGATGGCTGCATCCCCCAGTAACTTTCCACTTCCCTCTATCCATACATCCCTCCCTCCTTTTGTCGCTCGCTCTATCTATCCATCTGTCAGTCACTTCACTCTGTAATTAAAAAATATTTCATCAACAACTCAAAACTGGAAAGGTGTATACATACATAAACATATCCTACCAATTAGATTACCAATATGCATTTGCACATTCACAAGCACATACAAATGTGCACACATGCACCATAAACTATGCAAAAGATATGCAAACACAGTACAAAAACATTTAAGCAAAAAAGGCCATGCATCTGTCTGCACTTGTCAGACAGGCCCCCAGTGTAGGACAAACAGAGACTACCACACACACCAGTGCAGAGCACCAGGCTTTAGTGCCCAGGGTCAGCTGGCGGGGAGACCGCTGTGTTTTCTGGGAAAATGACGCAGCTTGCCTGCTGGCCCTGGCCTCCATGCCCCAGCCTTCCACCGCTCCGGGCCTCCATGCACGGCCTCGGAGGTCCCCCCTCATCTGTTTCCCATCCAGCCCAAATCCCCTCCATTTCCTCTCTGTGGGAAGCCAGACCCTTAGGGCTAGCCCTCTCACTCCATCCCACCACAACACCACCGCTGTCAAAGAGCTCTTCTTTCTTTTTTGGGGGCCAAGCAGCAAAGCTGCAAAGTCCCATTGTGTTTCTACTGTACGTTTTCCTATTATTATTATTCCGCCATTGAAGTCTATGGCAGCCCATAGAACCGTCCGGTAAAAAGTTCTGAAATTTGCCACACTGATTAACCACAGTCCCATGATTCATTTCACCAAGTTTCATGTCGGCACCTCAAGCGCTCTAGCGCCACCAACAGGCCAAAATTGGACATGTGTTCACGCACTTAACTTTTGACCCTATAGGGGGGCGCTGCACTTAGCAAATTTGCATTTTGGCTTGAAACTGTTGATGTGCTTGGAATTAAAACTTACTAGTGGTGTCTGTTAATACTGTAGGGGGTCTTAAGGCCGACAAATGCCAACCTATGATGTCACTGTAATCAATCTGGCTGCCATCTTGGATTTTGTCGGAAACACAAAAACATTTTCACAGGTCATACATTTGATCCGATCTTCACCAAAATTGGCACAGACCATCTTCAGACAATGCCTTATCAGTGCATTACTTTCTGGAGCAATTGACAAAATCGTTTGCCCGTCACAGCCAATAGGCGGCGAAGCCGTCAGCAAAATAGGCCTCATCTCAACCAATCTTATACATGAAACTTGCTGTGACTGCTTATAGCTATATGTCTGATGTAACAACATCGAGTTGCCATGACAACTCCAGCTTGGCTGCTTGGCCCCCTCGTTGCTGCTTTCAGTTATATTTAATATCTATTGTTGCCGTTATTTTGTTGTTGATGATAGCACTTCCTAAAACACTTGGATTCTTCCTATAGCACTTAGAATTTAACATCTCTCCTGTGTATATTAGAAAATTATTTCTCTCTCTCCCTCATTTTTATTCTGTCTCTGTCCATCTGCCACTCTCTGGCTCCCACATCTCTCTCCCATTCTGTGGTGCCCTGCCCCCCACCTGTCTCTTTACTACAGTTAGGTGGGTCTGTCAATGCGGTCTTATCAGTTGCTGTTGTAACTGTACAGCTCACCAAGTCTTGTTAAATATGTATGCACAGACTCTTAAGAGCTCTCGCTCACATGCACACTCACTTACACAGCAAAGCCACACAACGTGCACACTCACTTACACAGCAAAGCCACACAACGTGCACACTCACTTACACAGCAAAGCCACACAACGTACGTGCACACACACACACACACAGGTTAGCACTCTGGACTTGTAACCGGAGGGTTGCCGGTTCGAACCCCGACCACTAGGCCATGGCTGAAGTTTTAGCATGTGCTTCACCTCACTGTGTGCTGAGTGTGTTTCACTAATTCACCGATTGGGTTAAATGCAGAGACCAAATTTCCCTCACGGGATCAAAAGAGTATATATACTATACTATACTATACTATACACACACACACAACTTTCCCATGGAATCATCTGGTCTGGTTGGGAGGTCGTGTTTGCGATGTGCTGCAGTATGACAAGGTCAAAAGGTCACAAGCTCAGAATGCTGCAGCAGAGCTATGCAGCGGCCCAGCCCGACTGTTTTCATTCTCTCCACCGCGCGCAGCATTCCTAAAAAAATTAAATCAAACAGGCCCGCCTCAAGCTGACAAAGAGACCATTGTCCACTGTGTCTGTGGCATTGTGTGTCTAATATGTAGAATGAACACACACACAAATACACTTTGGCCTGTGTCTGTGCATGGGTGTGTATGCGTGATGTGTTTCTAAAAGACAGAAAAATTTATTAGCGTTTTCTACTGCTTTCATTTACTTAGTGTCTAAGCACACTGCACCAATGGGCATACTAGAGAGACATGACATGACAGAGTTTGAGGGAAAGTGACAGAGAGAGAGAGAGAGAGAGAGAGAGAGAGAGAGAGAGAGAGAGAGAGAGAGAGAGAGGAGAAGATAAACAGAGACAGAAAAGACGAGGAGAGAAACAAACAGGGAGCGAAGCAGCGACCATGAAAGATCAAACAATAAATAAACAACAAACAAACAGGTAACGTGAACCACCTTTGGTCACTCCCCCAGTTGTTGCCGTGACGTGTGTGCCCGTGTTGCCCTACCTTTACATTTCTCATTAACCTGCCCTGCTCTGCTGTCTCCACACAGGTGTCTCCACTGACAGGTATGCTAGCATGCTTGTGAGTAATCACATCCAAAGGAACAATTAGAGAGAAGCCTTACATAAACACTAACCATTACATAAATACTAAATAGCCTACTATATGACAGGTGGAGGTGGGAGTAAAGAGACAAAACAAGACCAGGAACGAGAGACGAAAAAGGAAAGACAAGGCGTTTTAGACTTTGTTTGTATTCAAAGAAACTTCCCTTTCTAGGTTTCTAGGACATGAGTCAAGAGATACGCATACAAGCGACGCCAGAATGCACTTAGAGACAATAGATAAGACGTCAGGTTACCATAGAAAAACATACAACCGTCAAGTCATTTGTAATAAAACATACTAAAAAGGGAGCCTCTTCTGAATGTATGAGTGTCACTGTTGTGTCAAGTCCTACATCTCATCTCAGACATTAACACTCATTTATCTGACATTTAATGCCCTTTTCCAAATGCCATACGGATGCATTCAAGACAGAATGAAATGTTTTAACAAGAAAACTTGCTTGGAATCACATTGTGGGGATCCGTTTTCTCTTCCTGCATTCTTTTGAGGCTCAAAGACTACATCCAGTCAACACTGAATGAAATCCTGGCCAAGAGAACTTCCACTTATATCTCATTGTATTAGTCTCTCTATTCTCCTCTCATTTCTGGACAGGGTAATAGAATCTCTGTAGAAACCTCCCGACCTGACCTCTGCAATATGACAGAACAAGAAACCAAATACAGTAGGTCCACTGAAAAAAAGGTCTGCAAGAGATACATAGCCTTTAATTACTACTCCTCACAAACTCTGAGGGAGTGGTATTAGCTGCTTTATCAGCTACTAACAGATGCTCATGCCTCGAAGCCAGGCTTGGTAAAAAAATAAATATACGTATGTCAATACGTATGTGTTTGCGTGTGTATGAGGTCGAACTTTAGGCCAAAGATAGGCATCAGGCCTTCCCTCAACTCACGCACACACCACATTCCTTTTCGTCTGTACGTATATGAATCTTCACATTAACTGATAAAACTTCCTCTGGCCTTCTGTTAAGTCCCTAGAGTCCACACTAGAGTAAGCAACACTATGCAGCTCACGTTGGAGCGCGTGTGGGTTTTCCCTAAAAAGCTTATGCTGGATGGCACTCGCTAATGAAATGAGCCCGCGGATGCAGTTTTTGGCTCGTGCAGACAACAGCTGCGCGGGTGTTTGAGAGGAGAGAGGACGAGAGGTCACTATCGAAAGATGTCACATGTTCAGAGACAAGGACAAGTCCAACCTTAAATCTGTAAACACATGAATGACGTATAGCTGGAACCAAGAGACTAAGGTAAACAGTTTAGAGATTTCAGGATTTTGGATAGTATGGTTCTTTACGCACGGGATAACTATTCCTCAGAATTAGGGCAGACATGCATGAACTCCAAAAGGATCTAAATACATGTAGGAGCATGACTGCACATGTAACATTTACCCGAAATACAGCTATACCCATACATATATCCTACGTCATCCTTTGCAGGGTTGTGTCTACACTATCTACTTGGGGTATGGGTTTTGTTTAGAGAAGGGAAACGTTAGACTCTGGTCTGGAAGTACAGGTATTCAACTGTAATTAGCCTACACAGACTAAAGTATGTGGTTTAGCCTACTATAAGCCAAAGCAAGTGATGCACTTAATTGAACCTCAACAATAAAAATCATACGACTGTTCTCAATAATGCCATCACGCAGTTGTGGCCAACAGCCACCGATAGACCAACGCGAAGCTGCACTGAACTCAATTACTACCGAACTGGTAGATCCCTGTATTCCACAAAATAACCTGAGTGTGGTTGGGGTCGAAAACAGACTTTCTCGGTGACATTCGTAGTCTACATGGGGTAAGGGCATGGTCACGGTAATTTTGTCAAACTGGTCAACTGACAGTCCCCTATCCAACTACGCCACAATATGTAAACTCCACAGTATTTGAAACGAGTTGCGGTCGTTTGACACCAGCCTATTCCATCTTAAGGGCGTGTATAAACCATTTGAAAGACAGTTGCGCCCTTCAAACACTATCTGCAGTGGTTTGAATATTTTTTTTTTTATATCAAACGTGATTTGCACTCACGCGTTATACCGCTCGTAATTCCTGAATCCCCCATCAGCCTCGCGGATGCTGGGCGAGGATATGGTCAGCTACTGGGGAGCTCTGCTCAGTCGGACGCTCACTTCAGAAGCTCGGACGGTCTTGTGTCGGATATCTTGGGACTTGCTCTCCCTCGGACCGTTGTTACTCAGTATTTCCTCATTCTTACCAAAGCAATCAGGAACAGCCCACTTTTAAAGCTGCAGTTTGCCTTGAAAGTTGCAGGAGGCCCACGCCCCTAACTGAGGATAATCCAGCGCAGAGTGAACACTTGAGAGATAAACTAATAATTGCCTTATATCTGGCCACGTTGTTTCAAAACCTTGCTTTCACCCCTGTCAATAACCTTCGTTCCCAGTAGTTGGCGGCATTTTCGATATGGCTGCAGTGCGCCGGAATATAGACGACAAACAAAAAACTGACAGACTGCATTTTGGGTAATGGTGTTTTTAGAGAATACCAACAATTTTTGGATAATTGTCATACATCTTCAATTTGCTCCTTACAGCTGTAAAGAGTGTTTCAGCGCTTCTGACTGGACCCAGTCAATTACAGAACTCTATGATTATTTATTACACTAAACAAACATGTAATTTTTTTAATAAGATAATTTAATGTGCCCAATGCTCAGTCAAATAACTTATGCGTTGTAACTAGAAAGGTTCACAGATGCAGGCCTAATAGTTTCTTTAAAATATCACTCCGATTTGAAAGTAGTAGCCTTATATTTGTCATTTGCGTATCATTGCATGCAGAGGCGGACAGAGTACACAGCTTCATTACTTGAGTAAAAGTACAGATACCCTTTGCTAAATTTTACTCAAGTACAAGTAAAAGTACAACAGTCAGATGTTTACTTAAGTAAAAGTACTGAAGTACTTGTTTTTAAAAGTACTTCAGTATCAAGAGTACAAGAGTAGCCTACATTTTCTAAATATTGCATTACTACTGCCACAGTGCTTACATTTATGTACAGAAACGTCATATATGGAGTTATGAAAATGTTAATGTTAATACCTTGGAGAATGTAAAATGAATTGGAAGTAAAATCAAGTCATTTTCATCTTTTTACCATGTTGCTAGGGATGGGCAGTATTTCTAATACATGTATTTAAAATATGTATTTCAAATACAAAATACTATTTTGTAATTGAAAGACTTGAAGCGAAAACTATCATTAACTTGTTCAGAAAATTGAAATAGTCTGGCGAGGTGGGGCCACAGGTTGTCACATTCCCAGGATGGACCTTCTGCGTCTTCATCCATTGTTTCATCCATGGTTTCATCTCTTATCTAAATCTGACCATGGAGTTGACTTTGGCGGAAAGCTGAAGGTGATTGCTGATAGGCTGTCCTAATCAGTGGCGCCTGCACAATCCAATCACGTTTGAGAGGGAAACAACAAATTGAGGGTTTCCGAGATTTTTCTTTTTTCCTTTTTAGAAGTAGTAACGGGTACTCACGGTTATGGATAGAAATGTAGTGGAGTAAAAAGTACAATATTTGCCTTTCAAATGTACTTGAGTAGTCATGAGTACTCCCCAAAAATGATACTCGAGTAAAGTACAGATCCCTCAAAATTGTACTCAAGTACTGTACTCAAGTAAATGTACTCCGTTACTGTCCGGCTCTGATTGCATGTAAGAATATCCAGTAGGTGTCAGACATTTACCATTCTCCGCATTGTGCTCACTTCAGATCACAAGCTCTTTCATAGAGTCATTAATGTTGTGTTATGGCATTTGCTACTTCATTTGACTTGATTTTAAATGAAAAGATTATATATTTTTTTCTTTCAGTCTATTACACATTTATTTGAAAACAAAAACAAAGAAATATAAAAAGTGTCATGATAAACATTTGGTACCTGTATTTTTTTGATTACATATGAAAATATTTGTACAAAAATGTCAAGTCTATAGCATTTTTGATCATCTTGAAAATCAGGGAGACAATTATATTTTGAACATTCTATCCCCCAAAAGTACCATGTCTTAGTTTTGGTTTATTCACTTATACCCCTCATTCATACCACAATTTAAAAACTGCCTTTCTGAGAGACACTGAACAGTGCCTACTTGGCACAAATAGGCAACTATGTTCCCCAAAGATTTCACATTAAACAACACTATAATGAACAACAGTATCTTGTCATGATAAACAAGTTGTAATTATATACACACACATACAAGGGCAGACCAATCCTTCATAATTTCAAGGCACCAAGTTTTGGGAAACTTCAGCTTGATGTGGTATGTAACTGGAATCCATGGCATGAACTGTGGCTGTGGATTCTTAAACCCAGACTGTGCACATTTCACCTTGACACTTCTGCCACATGGCAACATAAAGCATTAGAAATATGTTTCTTGTTAATTGCCCACTTAACCAATTTTCAAGAACCCATTTTCAAATGGGCCCCACTTGTCACTTGTCATCTGGGGGTTAACCTTTCAGCATGGAAGTTTTGAACATTCTAACAGAGGATTCTGTTCTGCAATGTAACATTCTAAATGTTGAATTCAATGAATCCAGATTTAGAACGTTCAATTTCCAACATTTAACCCGGTTAAAAGGCCACCACTGATCCTCTGGCTAGCCTGAGAATGTTTACTTTTGGTTTCAGTGCACACTCACACCCAAAAAATAAGGGCAAATGCTATAATAGCCATGTCACACGGCCAGACCACAGACTTGAATCCTGGGACATGATCTTTTGATTGTTCAGCTGCACTGCACTTAAGCAAAAGGTTTTGTTGGACAGAGATGAGAAGGCGCCTACAGACGGATCAGAGAGATCCCTCCTGTGGAATGCTTTCCCTCATTCTCACTGTCTCAAGATCAGCACATGTGGTGGTTTATTTAACTTAGAGGGGAAAAGAGCAGCTAACCAGACGAAACTTCACAATTCTTCTTCTTCGTTCTTTTTTTACCACTTGATTTTTACTAAGAGGTACATTACATTGTGTGCTGTGCAGACCAGGACTAAAGGAGGTTTTGTATTATTATTAAAAAAGGTGTTTTCACCATGTCATATCCATGGTCTTTAAAATGGACAAAGATGTCCTCTGATCTACGTTTAAAACCCTGTTCCTGCGAGCAGTGACCAGTGCAACACGGGCCTTCATGAGGCCACTGAAAACAGTCCACTTCTCCAGCACACGTACATACCCCTCCCCTCCCCAAAAACACACACACACAAAATGAGCAACTAATGCACAGAACGGCCACTACGCTACATAACGTCCACAAAGAACTCGCTGGGGTTGCCCATGGCCAGGTGGAAGGACTGCCGAGAGGCTGTCAGCTCAGGGGGCACGGACGCCAGGTCTCGGGTCGGGGGTGCGCCGGGGGGACCCCCGGGCGTAGATGACGGGAGGGGGTGCAGGGCTGGGTGCGGGTGGCCGGGGGCGGACAGGTGTTGCCCGGGATGCGGGCCACCCAGGGCCGGGTGCGGGTGCTGCGGGACCATCATGAGCATCATGGGGTTGTAGGATAGCTGGATGCCCGGCGGGTACGCCATGTGCGGGTGGTGGGGGTGCGGCGGGAGTGGTGGCGGCGGCACCCCCCGGAGGAGCGAGGAGGTCGAGCGGACGCTCACGTGGCTGCCGTGCTCGCTGGGCGCCGACTGCGAGCCGTGGTCGCCACCGCCGCGCCGCAAGCTGCTGCGGGTGGAGTAGTCGGACTCGCTGCCGCTGCCCGAGCGAGAGTCGCCGCCGCCGGGGGACTTCTCGTCCCGCCCGCCGCCCACCGTGCTGCCGGCTCCGCTCTTGGTGCTGCCGTTGCCGCGGCGTCGCTCGCCCTCGCTGCGCGTCGAACCGCTGCTACGGCTCCCTGAGAAGAGAGAGGAGAGGAGAAAGCAGGAGAAGAAAGAATAGAAGGTGAAGTCTAGATCTTCTAAACCAACATCACATCTTAATTGCCCAGATTACAATGCACTTGTCAGTATGGTACAAAAAGAGGATCGATAATCAATGTTCAATCAGTTCCATCAATCAATGATTCATCAGTGGTATTAAATCCTCCTAAAAAAGTCGTCCATTAAAAAGCTCATGTCATACTACTAAATCAAGTTTTATGCGACACAAACTGATTTGTTGTGTATTACCTAGAGGTAGAAAATGTGTGTCATTATCATGCTTGCCTTTGTGTGTGTGTGTGTGTGTGTGTGTGTGTGCAGGGTGCTATATGTCGGAGGGGATGGGGGGAATTTACCCCCCCTCTGGTCTTGATATCCTTCCCTCTGCTTAATTATTTTCATCACCAGGGGGGACAACATCTATCCCCCTCTGCCCCTCATATTGATTAATGCTACTTCATGTAAGTAAAGCGCTGCAACGTGAGAACCGTCTAGTACATAATAATCTGACATCAGAAACGCACAGTCACTGTCAGCGCTCATGCTGCTGACACAGTGGCTGCATAATGACTGGTTAATTTGGCCTTGATCATGCAGGACATTTCAGAATGTCGACTGTGTAACCAATCATAAATGGCTAGTTTCAATGGAAAAGTTAGCTGGACAAATGAAAGAAAACGAGAAGGATTCGGTGCAGCATATGGTCATATTTTAGAACCTTCAAAATCAGAGAACTGATGCAATGAGATGGAGGACAACTCCACGTACAGTAGAACATATTGTCTGAAGCAACTTACATTGCTAACTAACATTAGGTGAGGAGATATTTGCTGAATGTCACAAAAAGTGTTACATAGAAATTGCTTGGCATCGCTTATTCAATGGCTCTCTACTGAACTACCTGTAGTTTGCGGAGGACGAACGAGAAACCACTCCAGCCAGTAGGCCTAGTGGACAAATAACTTTCAGAAATAATCTGTACTGCAAACACAAATGTTGGTGGCTATTTATTTAAATTATCTAGCGGGTGTTTTAACAGCTGCAAGAAATAGATGCTTCATGGTCATGGCCCATGTTCTGGTTTGTAAATAATTTTCATAAAAGGGCAAAAAGTTGCCCTATCATAACTTCACTCTCAAAACTCTTCACTACACTGTAGCCAATTAACTGACAGTATGCCAGTAGGCTATAAATAAACACATTTATTTTGTCAACTTTTGCAATAGTACACACTTGGCTACGGAACGCAAATCTGAAAGAGAGAGAATGCACGTACGCAGCGATTACAAAATGTGTAGGCTATTTGGTTACCAACAAACAATGTTAGCCAATTCGCTAACTCAAGACATCGATACCATCATATACAACGTTTTTTTACACAACAAAAACAGAAAGGATGGAGGCAGCAAAGGTATAGGAGACATTTCAGATGGGCAAGAACAAGGTAAATTTGCTTGTTAAAACGTACCCTAAGCATTAGAGGAGCTGATTATCATACCGAAAGAGCACACTCGCTGTTCATACACAAGTCATACACAACAGTAAACTAAAACTAATCTAAAGGTTAATGTTAGAAAGGAATATAGGCTATTGTTAGCCATGAAATTACTAGGCTATGAATCGTTCGTTGGACGCATTGGAATGTCCAATGCATTTCAGAATGTAGATACACTGTGTGTGTGTGTGTGTGTGTGTGTGTGTGTGTGTGTGTGTGTGTGTGTGTGTATATATATATATATATATATATATATATATATGTACATGCATTGGAATGTCCAATGCATTTCAGAATGCAGATACACTGTGTGTGTGTTTGTGTTTGCCCTCTCCCTCACCTTCGCTGTGCTGGCTGCCGTTGCTGCCGGGCGCGTAGCTGCAGCTGGAGAGCTCGTGGTAGGGCGGCGGCTGGCTGGAGTAGGCCTGCGGGTACTGGTAGGGGAAGGTGTGCAGCAGCGGCCAGGGGGTGGCCCCGGGCAGGGGCAGGGGCGCCAGCGTGTCTTGGTCCGAGGCGCCACCGCTGGAGCCGTCGTTGTCGTTCAGCGTTAGGTTGGCCATGTCTGAGGATGGAGGAGGGGAGGAGGAGGAGGACGACGGAGAAGAGAGGACGGGGACAGCATGTAGGAGAGGTGGTGGTCAGAAGGAAAGAGCCAAGAAGGTAAGAGGGAGGAGGAGGCAGGGGAGATCCAGAAAAAGGAGGAGGGGGGAAGTAGAGGAGGTGGTGAGGGAGAGCCATATGGACAGAAGGAGAGACACAAGAAGGTAAGAAGGGGTAAAAAGAGAACATAAATGTCAGCTGTAATACAATCACATACAGTTTATCTTTTTGGTGCCTCATCCTTTTCCATGACGTTAGAGAGACACTCTGAAAGAGGACCTAATGTACTTCAGTGATCCAGTTGCACTTCCAACATTGACAGAGACAATGCAGTAAAACGTAGCATCACTTGTGATCAACAAATCACCTATTACTGTTAGAATAGTGGCAATTTCATTGAACAAGGCAGGAAATTGAGAGCTTAGCTGCAAGACAGACTGGAGTTTATGTCATCCACTGTCAGACTGAAATATGTATACTGTAGGCAAAGCACGATAGATCCCCTTAAAATAATGCCCAAATGCCCTATGTAGTCGAGCACAGTTCAGGGTAGTAGTGGCCTTTACCCCAAGGTCTAGCTTGGATGCACTGAAAGCAGCCAAGTCTTATCAAATCTCAATCTGTGAAGGGATTTGTCGGCTTAAAGCAGCAGCAACCGACACCGGCAGTGTAGCTGGCACTGATAAAAGGCTTGCTTGCACTCAATGTTCTTTGGGGATGTAGGCGGCGAGGCCTCGCGGTGAACTCTGCAGAGCAGTCCAACCTGAACCACATACTGCGTTGCCAAGACAGCTAATGGAATGACGGGTGAGTTTATCTGTTCTTAATATGTCTATCTACCATGGTTGCGTTAGTAGCAATATCAACTCTGTAATTGTCCATAATGTTGGATGTTGGAGTTGGATTTGCAGCTTGTCTACAAAGAGTGCAAAGAAGGCAAAGTCTGATCTCAGCTCAGTGGTACGGTCATCTTCGTATTGGACCACTGAGGAGGAGAGAGGCTAACCTGCTTCTGCACATTTCTACTATGTGCAAGCAAATGGGAGAGTATTAGCTAGCTAGCAACCCGCTAGCCTGACAGAGGGTTAGTGGTAGTGGAAGATAGATTTCCACTATGTTGCCATAACTTTATGATAATTTAGATGGATAAACGTGGTACTTACAGTTTTCACAGTCACTGAAGTCTCCAAAGATGTAGTAGCACTGCTCTGAGAATGTGATCTTGTTGACGGTGTGGCGAATGAAGCCGGCTTTCAGCAGGTTGCTGGCGTATTTACGTGCCTCACGGCGGTCCTGGAATCCCTCAATGTGGTGGTATAGCCACTCCACCACGTCTGATCCTACACACAGATGCACACACACAAATTCAGTGGCCAAAAATAATACAAAGTACAAGTACAATAATACAAAGTAAATACAAAGATGCTAGACACCCCCCCCCCCCCCCCCCCACTTTAACCTTAGAACTCCAATAGTTCCTTCTTTGTCATTGACATTTCTAGCCTTCATTTCTCCCATCCTGTGTTTCTCTAACTGCCCCCATCCCACTCTCTCTCTATGCATCTCTATAGTATATGTATGTATGTGTGTATATATATATATATATATATATATATATATATATATATATATATATATATATATATATCTCCACGTACCCAGGAAGGCGTTGGGGATGGTGATCTTAAGCCACATGCGGTCCCGCACCTCCAGGCCGGACTCCGGGGACGCCATGGCTTTGGCCACCGACGCCATGTCCGAGTGTAAGGACAGGTTGAACTCATCAAAGCCTGCAGGAGAAAACAGAGGGATGAGTGAGTGGCGAGGTTGAGAAGGAGGGAGGAAGGGAGAGACGGAGGGAGGGAAAGGTGACTGAAAGGATGGTTGTGTGTGTTTGTGTGTGTGTTTGTGTGTGTGTTTGTGTGTGTGTGTGTGTGTGTGTGGTCGGGGGCGCTTGGAGAGGAAAAAGGAAAGAGAAACGATACGAGAGGATGAGGATGGGAGAGGGGGGGGGGCGAAGGAAAACCCGACCCGATAAATCACTGACCCCTGCCCAGCGGGGAGAGGAAGTCGTGCAGACTGCAGAGGAGGCAGCCAGCAGACTCCGGTTCCCTCCAGGACAGGAGCACACGGGCAGGCACGGAGCCAAGGGCAGGGAGACAGACGCACAGATGCAACGCCACGCAGGAGGAGACACATCAAAGACTAGCAAGATCAGCCAAAACTGTTCAGGAGGTAGAGAAACACTCCTGGGAAGAGGACCAGCACTTTTACAGAGTTATAACAACAGTTTGGCTAAAACCCACAATTTTGGCTCCATCTGATCACAACAGACAGCACACTTCAGTTACACTAAGCTATATCCCTCCGTTTAGAGTCCATTTATCGAGAAGGCCCTTATCTAATACCCCCCAGGCATGTCATCCGTTATTTCACACTTCGGTTCGACACAATCACTCTTCTCTGGCCTATCTTACGAACAACGCTTGCTGTTAGTATGACTGAGCAAAGCTTTGTTGTCATGTACGTGAATCAGGTGTGATGACGAGAGACACATTCAGTACAACACCAGCATCTACTAGCTGATCCCGGATCGACAGTGGGTGAGAGAAAAGGAAGATAGAGATGAACCGATAGATAAAATGAGAAGAAGAATAAATAGCAACGTGTAGAAAAAATGTGATGTATTTGTTGTCTGCACTGACACAATGAGATTCCAAGGTGGTGGAGGAGGATGTGTGTGTGTGTGTGTGGTGTGCTGGAGAGGAGAAGGGTGTGTGTGTGTGTGTCAACACTCACGCTCAGTCTCGGTAACAGAGGAGCTGGAGGTGATTGTGCTGAGCGAGGAGCTGCCGGGGTAGGGAGGGAACACCCCTGTGAGGGCCGCTGAGTGAGTGATCCACGCTGCTGGGTCTATGGGCCGGATGGGCTCATCTGAGAGAGGGAGGGGGGAGAGAGAAAGAAAAAGAGAGAGAGAGAGAGAAAGAGAGAAAGAAAGAAAGAAAGAAAGAAAGAAAGAAAGAAAGAGAGAGAGAGAGAGAGAGAGGGGTAGTGGTAATTTTAGTTTAATTCCATATCAGCATCTATGGGTATATCATGGCAAGAAAATTCATAGTAAAACAATATAAAACATAGACAAGCAAATAAATAATATTACATAGATAAAACAAATCTGAATAAGACTCTTTAAATCTATATTTGATATAAATTCTGAACTTGTGGTGGCGAGAGAGTGGGTGAGAAGGGGAAGTAAGGAAAGAGTGGGAGTTGGAGAGATGGAGGGGGATAGAGGGAATAAAAGACAAGAAAGAGAGAGCATAGAGATGAGAGTAACGGGCAGAATGACGCCACAGAGTCCATATATAAGCTTATAGTGTCCTTGAGTTAATAAGGTCATCACGGCTAAGTGTTATGATTGAGGGGGTAACAGAACACTCACTGCGCGGAAGAGTGAAATATCCCTGAGGAGAAGGATCCCAGCACTTAGCCACCGTCAGTATAATTGGTCTGTGGGACACACACGAAAACTGTAGCATCAAACAAACTACAGAAATAAATAACAGGACACACAGAGACAATCACACTTCTTTCAATCTGACATCTTCTGAAACTTAGAGAACTCACCCTGGTTTGTGTACAATGTCCCTCAGCACCCGAACAGCATCGTCGTTGCTCATGTTCTCAAAGTTGATATCGTTCACCTTGTTGTAAAACAATGGGATTCCATTATAGCAACTCTGATTACCACAAGTGACAGGTTGGTGCATAACAGGACCAAAATCTGAAGGTCTAATAAAATAAAAAAAGGCATATGCAAGCACATATGCAACGTACACACTATATACAAAAACTCACACACACACACACACCTGCAGAAGCATGTCTCCGGGCTCGATCCTGCCATCCGCGGCCACAGCCCCACCCTTCATGATGGAGCCAATGTAGATGCCTCCGTCGCCCCTCTCGTTGCTCTGACCCACGATGCTGATGCCCAGGAAGTTGTACTTCTCTATCAGACACAACGCAACGTGCCCCAGACACAGTCAACCTCCACACCACAGTTCGGTTTGAATCAAATTGTACTTCTCTACCAGACACACACACAACGCAACATGCCTCCTCCAAACCATAGTCTGGTTTGAGTCATTTTGAACAGTTTGAATCAAATTGGAAAAGTAGTTTTAATTACATGCTAAATCTCTAAAGTGTACGTTTATAATATGGCATTATCAATACTGTGCTTTAATGTACCAGTATGGAGAATAGAAGATGATTTTCATACCCATGTTGAGTGTGACAGTGATGATATTCAGGGACATCGTGGAATCTGTCATGCTGCTGAATGATGACGCCTGAATTCAGAATATGAGAATAAAAAAAATGTTCTGTAACAGCCCTTTTCGTTCCAGCCTCTAAATCCCAATTAATTTGCTGCCATGTTCAAAAGCGAGATCAATTTATTTGTCAGTTTCAAGTCCAAATTCAAGGAGCAGTGCAAAAATAATCTTTTCATCTGTATGGTGTATGTGTGTGGTTGGTAGGGCTGTCTTACTCGTTCTAGCCTCGGGGGGCGCTGTTTCCTGCGTCGGCGGTGGCGTTTGGGAAGCCGGGAGCCTGTACTCTGCTCTGTGGTGCTGCTGAACCTGAGGACAGAGAACAAGGAAACTCACACCACACATCACTGTTACTGACGTTTATTTCCACAGGACACCAACTACATAAAGCCCACGAGACAGACACTGCAACAGCTCTGTTTCAATCATGTTTAAAAGAATAAAAAGTTTAACAAAGAAAGTTGTCATACTACATAATAACCACATGAACTACAATTGTTTGGATTGTTTGTGTCTCTCATGTGTCAGTATTGTCAAATCAGTAGAAGAAAATGTTATGGCATAACTGTCTATATGCCAGACTCTGTATGGAAGGCTTTTCAGCCAGCTAATACAATTTCCGATGGACCATCACCTGTGACAGAGAGAGAGAGAGAGAGAGAGAGAGAGAGAGAGAGAGAGAGAGAGAGAGAGACTTTTGAATTTGAATTCAAAAGAACGGCTATTCTAACGGCTATTGTTTTAGTGTACCTGTTTACACAGACCCGGTTGGGTGTTGCACCTAGTGAATGAGCATGTTAAGATGCTGAAGGATTTATGCGTGTGTCAAAGTTGAATAAAGAGTTGCCCAGTGGGGCATAAACAAGATATTCAGTGTCCGAGTAAACACAAAGGGAGCAGAATATAACAGAAGATGCCGTTACACTGAAGCTCTCTCGGAAATATATGTGCTGGCTGAGGAGAATTCCATGGCGTATTAGTCCATTTCTCTTTTATAGACAGCTCCAGCGAGTCCCAGCTAGCACCAGCAGAGGGAGCCCACAAGTCCGTGTTTCCCATACATTGACTTATTTGTGGCGGCCCACCACAATATCAACATTGACCACCACACAATGATTTTCCAGGTTGTACGTAAATTGTGCTTAAATCTGGTTAGCATCATAACCACGGCTGCGCTAATTTGCTAAAACTGTTGCATTCAAGTTAATTCTGCAAACCTACCACCACAAATTCACTTCTGTGGGAAACACTGAAGTCTATGGAGCTTGTCGACCGCAAAGCCAAGATGATTAGTGGGAGTCTAAAAAGTTGGACAAAGTTAACTGATTTTGCACCTCATCCATGGTGGTACATGGTGCAAGTACCTACGGACACCTCTTCATTAGAAAATATTAACCATACTGTCATGTCGTACAGAATCCATGACGCAAGAACACAATTGCTCTCCTGCACTCAAAGCTGGAAATAGATTTAACAGTATTCAGCCTGTGGTGATGACAGAGGGAATTGAGACACATAGAGGACAGTGTGGATATGTGGGGTAGCCCATAATTTTGTTTCTGCTATGGCAACAGAATGGCCACCATGACAGCTGGACCCCGCACCTGCTCATGGTGTCATCGTCGTCCGAGTCGCAGAAGCTGGTAGTGGTCTCCAGTTCGCTGCTCATCACCGTGGTAGCGCTCTCGTAGCCCGCAAGGTGGGCGCTCTAGGCGAGTCTGACCATTCACCACCCGCGGTCCTGAGAGAGAGAGAGACAGACAGATGGGAGAGAGAGATATTTTACTGAAGTGATATATCATCATTTCCTCATACAAGGTTCTCCCACGTTTTCGCTGACAACATTTGAAAACCTTTCCATAACTATTCAATGACCTTCATTTAAATTTCCATGACCTTTCAAAGCTTATACGTATACAATGGCTTACTTACACCACAGGTTATGAAATGTGACTTAAACAACAACATTAGATGTCAATGACAAATGTGTTTTCTTCGCCTATATTCTTTGCCCATGATGGAAGCAATCAAATTCTGTGACATGATGTAAGCTATCTCCTACCCACGTCCCCTGGTATCATCCTACATCTACAATACAAGAAGTGGCATGAGAAAGGTCTAAAAGGAGGGAGAGTACAACTTGTACAAAACGAAGAAGTGGCAAAGGTGCTGTGGTAGGAAAGAAAAAGACAGAAGCAGATCGAAAAAAAAAAAATACCAGGAAGATGGAAAGTAAAAAGAGTGTGAAAGTGAAAGACATTAAATAACCAACCAAGTGACTTGGAAGAAGGATAGAAAACAAACTGGGAAAGAATGAGGAAGTGAAGAGAGAGCCCTGCAGCTGGAAAACAATGGAAAAGCTGCATCAGAACTGACTGATCATGCGGAGGGCAGAGCAACAGATGGAATGATGAAAGACAGAACGACTAAAACAGAAGAGGCATCCATCAATTGAGGGTGACACGTTGAGGATGTCGGGTCCTAATGTAGTGGGGCATGGAGCGGCTTGGACCAATCACAGCGGTAGTAAACAGCTCAAGTCACGGCCGAGTCCCCCCCCCCCACCACATCAAGGCCTGGAGAGAAGGAAGCCTTAAGTCCTGCAGACGCCGCTTTCAGAGACACTCAGCTCTGCAGTCTGGGCCCGGGGTGTGAGTGTGTTGTGTGTGGGCGAACAGGGGAGCAAGAGTGTCTGTGTGTGTGTGTGTGTGTGTGTGGGGGGGGGGTGCATGTGTGCGTGTGTGTGGGCGAACAGGGGAGCAAGTGTGTGTGTGTGTGTGTGTGTGTGTGTGTGTGTTCCATGCAAAACTATGCCATAAGACTGCTCTTTAGTGTTGATCTGCAGCCCTGATGTCCCTCCTGTCTTGCTGTATGATTCACTCTGTGTATCACTCTCTGTGTGTGAGTGGGTTTCCAGATGGTCTATGGCTTATACCATGCTGTGCCATGTTCCGCTAGGGCTGATATCTCTCCCTGGTTAGGATTTCACAGAAGTGTACATGTATACAGATGTTAACCTGAAGCTAGGCATGTAAGCATGTGCGTATGTCAAATGTATGTCTCTGTGAATACGAGAGGTGAGAGGTGCTTAGTAGATGCATTTATCCAAAGGGGCACAGACTCACAGCGGTGGATTTGAGAATCAATGCGACCGCTGTTACAGCACGTCTGCAGATATACCAGCCTATGTGTCTGGGTGAGTCACTCCTGATGTGTGCATGTACGCGCATCTGCTTAACTCATTGAGTGCCAAAAACGTAATATTACATTTTTCCTTCCCATGCGTTGAGTGCCAAAAACGTAATATTACGTTTTTAGCTTTTTTTTTAAATTACGAAACTAGACACTCTAACACACCTTATATGTGATTTTGGGAACTCTGTGATGAATGGAAATGAAATATATGACGATCGAAAACTCATGAAAACGCACAATCTGGACATTTTATCTGGACATTTTATCATAACTCGGTTGCCGCTTTGGGTCGAATCAGTGACGCATGCACGTCAGGTCAAAACCAGGCCATTTTCGTGGGTCTATCACTAGGTGGCAGTCTCGCCAGGTCTCGCTGATCACTTCCCGGAAAGTTTACTGTAGTTTACAGGCAACACTTCATATTTCATGAAAGACGTTATATCTCCATTTCTAGAAAAAAAACATCGATTTTGATGAAAACTAGCCACTGTTTAGCTTGGGATTTCTCAGAAACAGAGGCGTGTAGAAATACACGGTTTGTACCCACTGAGAGCTTAAAGTCTGACCTTTTAAACAAGCTTCAACAAGGACAAAGCTTCCGAAAACAGCTTGGCATTCAATGAGTTAAGTATATGTGCATGACTGCCTCGAAAATGTTTAACAGAGTGTTTAAGTGCATGCATCACACTGAATGGGAGATTTGTGTGTGTGTGTGTGTGTGTGTGTGTGTGTGTGTGTGCCCACCATGCTGGTCCATGCCCTCTCTGTGTCTGGGCCTTTCCCTCCTGAAAGACACCACCGACTCCGTCTCTGTCTGGTCGTCCAGCGTTTCCACACTTCCTGCTGCATTAGGACTGAAGAGAGAGATGAAGAGGTCAAAACACCTTTAAATATTAACAATGAATTTGGTAAAATCCTATGTGAGGCTTGGCTATATTAGCTGCACATTTTTCTTGTAACTTAAATACTACCACATATTTCTGAACAAATTACATTTTGTGAACATGACCTTTGCAGACATCACCATTGACTTTAGCAGTTGGCACCAAATTTAGGTTTGATTACTATGGATATGCAAAAACATTGTGGTATGCCTTTAACTCTGTGCAACTGTCTATGGCCCCCTCATGAATGAACGTGAAGGCAACCTACTGGAAGGAAGGGGGTCTGGAGTCCCCGATGCCCCCCGTCCTTTCGGCTGGTGGGGGTGGCAGAGGCGGGGGAGGGGGAGAGGGGGCGCGCACCTCCACTGGTGGCACAGGGACAGGGGCCTCCGCAGGTAACGGTGCAACTGCCCCATCGGACGACACCAACTAAACGAGAGAGAGAGAGAGAGAGAGAGAGAGATAGGTAGATAGAGAGAGAGATAGAAAGAGAGATAGAGAGAGAGAGAGAGAGAGAGAGAGAGAGAGAGAGAGAGAGCGAGAGAGAGAGAGCTGTCAGTGTTCCAGTCTTTAGTACATTAGGAGGACAGGAAGGTCCACATGCTCCGGAAAAGAGCAATATTCAGGAGTTTTCACAGGCCACACAGCTGGCACATCATAGAGCGGACATCCAGCTCTTCAAAGACAGATGTCCTCTAGCTCTGGTCACAGGAAGTTGTAGACTACAAAGACCAACATAAAAAGCGTCAAAGAGAATGCAGGATGATGATTTAGAGTGGAAGAGTGTGAGGGAGACCGGCAAAAACTATGAAAAGAAATATACAATGAACAAATGAAACATAAAAAAGACAGAAAAGAGAGACTGGAGGGGAGGAACAACCACAGACAAGAGAAGAGTGTGTTTATAGCGCATGTCATACACCAAGACAATTCAATGTGCTTTTACACCATCGGAAAACAGAGAAATAACAAGCAATAAGGACAAATTAAATAATTAAAAATAAAATAAATTAGAAATAAAATTTGAACAAAAAAAAAAAAACTTTATTAAATAGATCATTAAAAGTCATAAGACTTTTATATTATAGTTATAGTGTTATAGTGAATAAATGAAAAGTCAAAAGAGACAGAGGAGGAGGAGAAGACATTGAGGAGACTGTAACAGAGGAAGCTGCTGTGGGTGCAGCAGGTTGATGTAATGTCACGCAGGCTGAGGTCACGGTCCTTCTCACGGCAAACTGGATTTGGTGCAGCCCCGCGCAACTAAAGGAGCCGTATCTGATATCACAGTGAGCCTTATGTAAGCGGGAACATAGGGAACATAGTCTCTCCCATCAATTACAGAGTGTGTGAGAAACAGAGAGGAGGAGAGGAGGTGTGAAGAGCTGAAGTGCACACACACACACCTGGGTTTGGAGGGCCAAATATAATGGATGTGGGAAATGTATCTGCGTAAGGGTAAAGAGAAAGGGTATGAAGGAGGGAGTGACTATGCATGCGTGCGTGCGTGCGTGCGCGCGTGTGTGTGTGTGTGCATACATCCCTGGAGAGAGGCAAACCCTTCCAACTGTTTTCGGTAACAATTAGCCCCATTTCAACCCCCGTCTGGAGTCCTGTTACTGTACTTGACTTTTGAAAAGTGGCCTGGCTGGCGTCTCTCTGTGGGCCCCTCCTCGCCACTCAGACCCAACTGCTACCTAGAGACCCGCCCGCCCGCCCGCCCACCTTCACTCTGGCACCCACACAGAGCAGGGTGATATCTAATGGGCCATAATTGCGTTTGACTTCGCGACTGAGATAAGCAACACAAAGGAAAGACAATGACTGTGACTGTCTGTGCGAGGACTGAAGAGCCCTCTCTCACGAAATGTTTGTCAGAGGTGTGAAGGTTGGAAGTTCTGCAAAGGAAAACTCTCCGCAGCAGAGTCCAGATGTTGACCCACCTCCTCTCTCCCCTGGTTTTTTTCCTTAATTTCCCTCTCTCCCTCCTCCCTCACTCTCCCTTTGTCTTTCTATCCCTCTCAGCCCCATCTCTCTGTCCCTCTCTCTCTTTCTCTCTCCCTCTCAGCCCCATCTCTCTGTCCCTCTCTCTCTTTCTCTCTCCCTCTCAGCCCCATCTCTCTGTCCCTCTCTCTCTTTCTCTCTCCCTCTCAGCTCCATCTCTCTTTCCCTCTCTCTCTCTCTCCCGCTCTCTCAGCCCCATCTCTGCCCTTCTCTCTGTCCCTCCCTCTCAATCCCTCCTTCCCACTGGTGCACTTTCCCAGTGTCCATCTCTCATTTCCTCAGCCTCTCCCTTGTTTTTTTTTATCCCCCATAATGGCTGCGGAGGCTTTGTCTGCTGGTCTCCTCTGGGAGTTCTCACCCTCTCAGTCTGGCCGTGATATCGCATGTCGTTCCCAGTGGTCTCCCTCTCCGAGTGTTTGTGTGTGTCAGGCCCTTTCCTAACGCCAGCGACTGGCCTCTGCTCCAGCCAGCCACTGCCAGCCATCATCTCAAGCCCTCAAACTCAGACAAGTTTTCAGCTCCATGGTCTCAAAGCAGCTGGGGAGATACAACTTTTTATTTTTAAAAAGTCAATATTTTGCATTCTCCGTCTATGCTCTGCCTCCTAGTTTTTAATTTATAGTGGATACAATTTACAACATAGCTACACACCATTTCTGCCTGCACAGCAGTGGAAAAAAACACTCCTCCACCACCATCAATTTAACTAAGAACCTAAAGATGACAAGAAAGAAAGAAAGAAAGAAAAAAAAGCAAGCAAAAAAAGTACACCGCATGTGCTGACAATTTCTATCACTTATTCATGCATACCAATGCCAAAATGTTCAACTGACAAGCAACTGATTTTATTAAGCAGTGCCGACAAGAATCATATTCTACAGTGCAGCGGAAATAGGTTTTGGCAGAGTTGTATTGGAAACAATGGAATCTAATAGTCTGGTATAACCAGACTCACTACTTATTTTCATTCACGAAGAGTCTGGCCTCTCGCGTTTGGGAAATGCTTCCAACCCTAGCATCGTAACGGGTGTAGGTACTTTGTACTAAATTTGAAATCACTGGTCCAGCCAAACCAATCACATTGATCAGAGATTCCTTATGTTACATCCTACTTCACCTAACCTTTACAAACAAATAAGAAAGGCCGGCGACGCAACGGCGACTTATGGCCAGCGACCAACAAAATAGAATCTATTGAAGTGAATGGGGCTACGCACACAGCAAGTGGCTGTCGCATCGCTCTAATTGGCCCGTTTCTATTTTTCGGGGCGATTTTTGATACGCCATACACAGAGAAGGCACTGCCAGTGCCAGTGCCAGTGCCGCCAACGATATCTGTTTCACACGTGGCACGGAGGACTGGCACAGATTGACCAAACACAAACATCTTCCAAAGGTTTTTCCACACACAGAGCCATTCAGGGCCTCAAACAAAGCTATGCGCGTCAGACAAGAGATTTTAGAGAGCGCTTCGGACAGAGATTGAAATGTGCGGTAAAACAGGCGTGCGAAAAATTTCCATTGTTTGACGCAGTAGGCCTACCTTAAAAGACCCCTCAGGCCAGACAGACTCAATCATGTTGAGTCTTTTCTAGCGGAAATGTCCATCAAGCAGAAATGTGTGTTCCAAAACATTTCTTGCACAGCCCAAACTTGTGTTATGGTTCTGCTAAAGTAGTTTGTTGTGATTAGCCATGACAGAAAAAGAGGGGGATCGTGTTTCCCCACTTCTGTATATTTTTTTTCTTGGTGTTCGTTCCGACAGCTTGGCGACCCAAGTCAACTGATGCATATTAAACTGCCTTGTGCGATTCCAATCCACAAACTTTACAGACGTCTCAGCTTGACAGGGTTACTTCTCGTGTCACTATGGTTAGCTGGAATTGACTACCATGGCAAGTTACCATGGAAGTCAGTTCCAGCTCATGCATTCTGCGGATGGTGCTTTGTGCTAAACTCCCTGCTTACTTTGCAAGACGGGAGGAAAAAAGGGTTTCAGTAATGGATCCCTATAGATTCGCTTTATACTTCTCTCGTAAATCCACAGCAAAAAAAGCTCTATCTGTCATTTTTTTCCCCCCTCTTCAACTATAAGAGAATTGCTGCTGGTTATTCCATTATTGGCGCATTCAACGTAAAGCTGAGTCAGACCGTTTTATCAGAGATCCAGGGGGGAGCCGAGGTAGAGCTGTTCCAATGACCCTTCATGCACCTGGACATTTCCACATTAAGATGAAGTTTAGAAAGAAAGGCTAACCAAAGAAACTGTGATGAGGCTTAGAGTAGGATATAATGGTAACTAACTATCTGAACAGACAGTTGTTGCCCTTGTCGTCTTTGTGTTGCACTCAATGTGTAGGTTTCCCTTGGACTGTTGGTGTGACATAAACAGGTCTCGAAACCAAATGTTTTTAAGTTCAGCCGCAAAGCTGTTCCAGTGACCCTGCACACATCTGACCATTTTCAAATTAGGCTGAGGTTTAAGAAGCGAGGTTAAAGGGATATTCCACCATTTGGGGAATTACACTCATTTTCCACCTCCCCTTGAGTTAAACAATTGATTTGTACCTTTGTCAAGTTCATCCAGCCGTTCTGAGTCTGGCAATACCACTTTTAGCTCCAGCCTAGCATAGATCATTGAATCGGATTAGACCATTAGCATCTCGCCTGCTAGCATCACGTTTAAAAGTGACTAAGATTTCTGGTAATTTTCCTATTTAAAACTTGTCTCTTCTCAAGTTAGAAAGTGTAATGTGTAATTGTTTAACTCAAGGGGAGGTGGAAAATGAGTAATTCCCCAAATGGTGGAATATCCCTTTAACAAAATTAATTGGGAGTGAGGCTTGGACTAGAATAAAATGGAAATGGTCTGTAACTGAGCTGTTAGCTTTTCTCTCTATTGCACTAAATGTGCAGGAGATTTTCAAAGGTCTGTTGGAGTGACTTGCGGTCGCAGCTCTACAACCAAATGTTTTCAAGCTCTATATCCATCCAAACCTGTGCCAAAACAGTGCACTTGTAATCCCTGTGACATGAACTCATGACCTTAACATTCCAACGCAAAGCTCTACTCCCCCAGACAACAGAAATCTGACACACACCACACAGGCTGCACACACTACATCAATGTCTAGAGGACAATGGCTTCAAACTCAAGTACAAGCTAAATCTCTAAGTCATGCACCAACATAACACGATACAACAAAACAAAAAAAAGCTATTCCGATCTGCGCTCACCTAGTTTTCCCGAAACAGGCCGGTAGACAAAACAAACATGTCTGGATAAGCAGTCCCTTCCAAGCAGAGTTAAGCAGAGCCCCCACCCTAGACAGCTGTTCGAGGAATAAGCAATCCCCAATCTCCTTCTGAAGCTCTCCTGGCCAGACAGCACAGGGAGGGAGACACACACACACACAAAGACCCTGGGCTAACGGACGAATGCTTTACATCTACAAAGTGCGCCTGCCGTGTGTAAATAAATGAATGAATGAATGAATGAAATGCTCACAAGTCATTTTTAACTAGGAAATAGTGGGCTGTTTTGCCCTAAAAGATATTAGTTCCCCATACCACACTTGATATTCTGCCATTGTGAAGACCTTTTCACACAGTCAGTGGCAATCATGCTCCTCTGTGATGCACCTCCATTTGAACAATGAGCTCTTAGTAAATTGCCCTTGTGGAGTTCTGCAGGCTTCTCATCCATCTGGAGGGGGCTATGAGAGTGTTGCATGATGGGAAGGAGCTCATAACGATGATTTTGTCACAGGGTAACAGGGAGGTTACACCGGGCACGTAACTGAAGCGTTCCGTTCGCGCAGCGTCGGCAGCAACAAGCTTCCACTGTATTCAATGGAACTGGCTACACTAGACATGATAGCAGTGCATCCATTCGGAAAAAAAAATCTCTACAGTCAAAAAGAATACAGATCACATGTTAAAAGAAAGATCTTTAAATGTGTTTGAGGATACTTGTTTGGAACTGGGTTTAAACTAAGTATTAGGTTTGTTCAACAACTAGCCTACCACTTGAGTTGTTAACACTTGAGTGGTCTAACTAAGTTTATCTGGGCAACAACATACCTTTGGACATAGAAAAGTCAGGGAAAAAACCCAGTTAGCAGATCACATCCTATCCTCTGTATTGACATGCCTCTTTTTCAGAGAATGACAGCCGAAGACTAAACATGAATACTCATCCTCATTTTTCTGTTAGAACACAGATTTAGTGCTGGGCCAGCAAGGTTCTGAAGCAACTGTTGAACTCTCTCATTACCAGGTGTCCTTCACAGTTCACACCACAGCATGAGAGTATTAGCCTGGCGGGCCATCCTATATCATTGAAATGTATAGTCTGGCATCGAACCATTCACCTCGCTTAATCCAAGGGGCGGGCAGAGAATTGTCTTTCAAACTGCCTAGCCATGCAATAGGCCAGCGCTACGACCATATCCGTATCCGGTCGGCAAAACGGCAAATACATCCTTCTTCGAAAGGAATGACTTAAGTGCATTGTGTTGCTCAACTTTCAAAGAAAAGCACAAGTCCAACTTCTCCAAAGTTGACGCCAACGCCGATTCAAACAACCGCTCTTCGTTCGCCATAGCCACCTTCCTTGTTGTTCACCGTCGCAGGACTGTCGTTATCCTGTTAAGCCCGCCTTAAGACTCTCTAACAAAATAGAGCGCTGTGATTGAATAACATCCACGGTGTTAGCCAATAGAAATCCCTATGGTTTGATATAGACGTACAGGCTGAGCAAATTAATTTGCCGCCGCTAGGGTGCGTCTAGATTTCTAGGCTATGAGAGTATGGCTTGCTGTGATGGGAGGTGGGGTGGTTGTTCGGTTAGCTCTGATTTGGGGGGGCGCGGTCCCTTTACTGGTGATGCCATTCTACCACTGAGGATCTACTTTCTGCCTGACCCTTGAGAATGCAACTGACACCAGTTCCAAAGGTGGCTGTAATTGATCAAGAAAAATTACAGTAATGTTTTTGGTCTCTTTTCTTCACTGTAATATACATGGTATGAGCACAACAGACTTATGCCTTGTACTCCTGTGCCAAAAAGAAACATGAAATTCTCTCACACTCTAACTCCAGGTAAAACTAGGGCTCTAAATCAACTCTAAATATCTCACCCACATTCATTTGTGCAAGGTTGCATCATGTGATCCAATGTCAGTGGGTTGTTGGGGATGCAAGTGTTTTTGTTGTTGCAAAAACTAATGTGCTTTGTATAAAAGGTAACAAAAACAAAATCTCAGGAATCGAATCGAATCAGTCAGCGACCGACCTTATTGTAGTAGAAAAATGTGTCTTACCCAGGAAACCACGCGTCCGTTGAAGCATGGCAGCTTAGCATTCTCATCTGAAATTTCCTCCTTCACCACCCTGTCAGGAGTGCACAGAGAGGGCAGTCAACAAACAGGTCACATGCCGTTCATCTCTCTCTTCTCTCTCTCTCACACACACACACAAACACAAAACAAGGGTCTGCACATATGGTTCCAGGCCTATCAATTCATCAGATTATAGCCCAGTTTGAAAACAGAGGAAAGGTTGTGGCTTCAGTGGATATGTGCAGTCATGAGCAAATAGGAGCAGGAGGAATGAGCAGGCATCTTTATAGGAATGCCGCCACGGCACACAACAACAGCCAACACAAGACCGCAATTCATGCAGTCTGACCACTGACCACTCATTCAGTCGACGAGAACTCATTGCATACTCGTAATTTCCCGACTATTAACTGAGGTTTATACATCAATTTTGCACATTTCTTCAGCTATGAGGTTAATATGGGGGCAGGTTATACATGGGAATGTAGGCCATTTCTTTTCTTCATTCTTCATGATGATTAAAGCACGATCTGATTATGATCCACTGGGCACTGGTTAATAATACATGGTTTCGTCTTTTCAATTTGCATAAAACACTGTCCTAAATACAAAATGTGTGTGTGTGTGTGTGTGTGTGGGAAATTACTGTACCATCAGGCAACAGAACAATTCCAGTGATACACTAAATCTGTTTCATGCTGTGGTGAAGTTGTCATCGTGCAGCATGAATGGAGGATCTGAGTGCTCAAGGAGGCTAAATCCTGGGTAGTCTTCTCACTCCGACAGCCCATCTCTATCCCACCCACTACCTGTCTCGTCTCCACTGTACCCATAAGGGTTAAAACTTTAAAAGTAAGCAAATTATCTGCTTCCACAATACACTATTTAAAATAACATACAATGATATAGCCGAAAGTTGTGATGGTTGAAGTTAGGCTGGTCTTTCACATGCAACTCTGTGCATATAGACTAGTTTCTTATCATCTTGTTTCTGAACATTTTGCAAAGGCCAAGTGCATCATGAGCACGTATTTTTAGGGAAACAAAAACTAGCCTTGATATTGTGCCTCAACTCATCCAGTGAGTACTATTGTGAAGCTTGAGCCACTGTTGCTGGAGCTCAGTCAGGTTGGAAGGGATTGTGCTTTAAGAGCCGATGGATATGAAACTGCAGAAACCTCCCACCTTGCCAGCAATAATCAACTCCATGTTCCTGTGAAAAAGCCAACAAGAAAACAAACAAGAAAATCCTGCAGGCAAAATGGGTGCTGGTAGCTAGTTCTTTGATATAACCGACAGTCATGAATTTCCTGAAGTCACCAGCCTTTTTAGCGCACCGTTCTTACAGTCTTTGAAATGTTTTACTGAGTCTGCTTTATTGTGTACTAAACCTTTTCAGTTCCCGAAGTTGTGATCATTTTAAGGCTTTTGAAGCCCCGAAATGATTGAAGACACGGATGAAGGAATTCTGATCCCAAATCAGCATTCCCGATCTAACAGGCTCCACAAATACAACAAACCTACATTCCATGCAACAAGGTGACATGTATCTGGTCTGTAAATTGACGGGAGGATTAATTTCTCCCAACAAACACATAACTGGTAGCCGAAGTTATTTGGCACAACACTTTCACATTCCTAGTCAGGCATTCACTACCCCCATTCCCCTTTCCTCCAACTTTCCCTGTACTGTAACCTATAAGTCCTGAGTTTTACACAATTGTGCAATACCTCCAACCCAATCCACTGGGCTTTACAAGAGAGTCGTTCCCACAATCACAAACCGCACACACTCACTCACTCAAATGTACACACTTCACTGCCTCATTCAATGGCCACCAAACCCCAAGCAAAGCCTTCTTGGTGAGGAAGAGAAAGCCTCACACTAGGGGGAGAAGAAGCCATGGTAATGATGTGAACGATGGAGCGAGAGAAAGTCTGAGAACGAGCAAGCCAGAAACGCCAGACAAAGAAAGAAAGAAAGAAAGAAAGAAAGAAAGAAAAAAGGAGCAGAAAAGACAAACAAGAAGTGGGGGGGGGGTTCTCAGAGGGAGAAAGAAAAGAATAGCACAAGAAAAAAAAAGAGAGCGAGGGACAGAGAAAGAGAGAGAGCAAATAAGGGAGAAAGAGGTGAGAGATGGAGCGAGCATGGGAGGGATGGAGAAAGGGAAAGGAGAGCTGCTCAAGAATCTACACTGAAAGACCTGCCACTCAGAGAGAATACTCATTCTGCCTGCCCAGACCAAACCACCTCATTCCCAGCCGGTCCTAACTCCAAACCCCCACCACCACCACCACTACTACTAGGACGACTCCGCCCCAACCACGGCTGCTCTCTTCCTGTTGACTCTGCCTCAGACACCCTAGCAAATGGCCCCTGTCCAGCCCCGTAGCGTGCCCCTCCACCACCCTCCCCTCCCCTCCCCGCCCCTCTGCTCCAGCCCCGCTGCTGCCACACACAGACAGCCTGACAGCTGCCGCTGGCCCCTGGCTCCACCACGCAACAGGAAACACAAACACCAGGGCTGCCACACACACACACACACACACACTCACACACAGAGGCCCCGACCCTACACAGCGCAGTCGTATCACTTTACACACTATACCCAACCCATACTCAGTACAGGCCAGGCGTTACATTTATGCGTGTGTGACGTATTTGTGACTGTTGTAGTGAGCGATACCATACCAATATGATCTGCACTGGCATCTGGCGGAGGTATTTTAACGAGGAGATGATGAGCCTTTCACAGAGGCCATCCAACCTGCCAGAATCAAGACTAACTTTTAAGGACGCACTTGTGCTCGAGCTGATTTGGTGACTGACTACCCCATTTGTGTATTGGTATAGGGTAGGCAAGTCAGCATGACCAACCAGCATGACTGATCAGCGTCATCTGCAAATGGTTACACTTAATTTGAAGTGTGTGTGTGGGGGGGGGGGGGGTTCAGACTTGCTGACAGCAGGCATGTGGCCTTGCTTCAGTAGCACTAGGTCAACCCTGACCAGAGACGAAGTGACCAGACCGAAGAACTTTCACTTAAACATTTATGAAGATTTACAGCTTCTATACACTTTTTCAAAAGCTACACATCAACCACAAACAATTAACGGACTGCCTAGTGCATGACAGATTGTGTGTTGGAGCCATTTTGATATTTATGTTTGTAAAATCATTTGACTTATTAATATTTATAAAATCCCAATGACATTAGGATAATATTTATGTTCATTAAGTATGGTTTATAATTATGGTGAATATGGTTTAAATGTACGTATTTCTAAGTGTTGAAACTGTCTGGCCAATTAAGCGTGACGTCTTGCTGTCTGATTGACGATATCCAATATAGGTCTGGGACACCTTTGGCCAGGGAGAGCGGAAGTGGCAAACAACTTGATGTAGTGGCAGCGTTTCGACGGCCGCTTCTAAAACGCACGTTGTCCAGAGTCATCCGCTCTCAGAAGTGGCCGCCGAAAAGCTGCCACTACATTGTGTAAGCTAATCTTTGCGTGTAACTTCAATGAAATTTAGTCACGTTAAATAGAAAGAGATAATATGTATTAGATGAGCACCTTACATTTCAAGGCTTCTGGAATGTTTTCTTGCCTGACTCGCTCCAGTAGTCTCTTTTATAGAAACTATTTCATCTGTTTCAGATGAAATGTGAGAATTTTTACTGCAACATTTCTTCCAGTGATTTCTCTTGTGTGATTATGCACCATTGACAGGTATTGTGGGAAAAGCAGACAAGACTGTGTGGCTGTGTCTCAGCACATCACTCTCCCTTTGGTTCCATGGTTGATGGGCGATTCCTGTCCTATGGTAACAGGTGGCATCGCAAGAATGATGAGAATAGAAGAATAAAGTGTTACCACACAACAGGTTTCAAATCACTTCCCAGTTCGCACCCTCCCAAGACATTCACTTTATTTGAATGCTAAGGCATATCAAGGCAGATTAATCTTCCAGCATGCTGTGTCTGATTGGTAAAAAGCAATAGTTTAAGGACTTTACCGATCACTCTTCAGCCTACCTCTCCTTTTAGCCTCTTCATTCCTTCGAGAATTTAAAGTCTGACAGTCTTTTAGATTGACTGGTTAACTAAACTCCCAATTCAGCTGAAGTTCCAACCAAGCATGCACTAAAGCCTTTACTTGTCTCCAGAGGAATTTAGGGAATATTTCATAAAGGACGAAGATGAGAAAAGCTGGTCACCTTTTGTTTAAGTCACTACGATCAGTGATGCAATGCCCTTTACTCTCTCTCTCTAGCAACACGGTGCTGTAGTCTAATCATGATTGTTCTTAAACTTCCAGATTGATTGTTTTGATTGTCACGCGGCATTGTCAGAGGTGTGCGCTCTGGCGTCCTAAAAAGGGTGGAGTAGCCTAATGGAGATTGGGGGAGGGGGCTGAATGAATTGCAAGGACAACATTTTTCTAACATAGCAAAGCCTAATCCCTATGGAAACGGCCATTTGAGAAATTGCGCAACACGAGGAGAGCGCTGGCCCCTAACAGTAGAAGTGGTCAGTTGGCCTTGGCAGATGCCTATGGCTGGTAAAGCCATTTAAACCTCATGTCACAATACCATCTCATAATCTACCAGACTGTATTCTACATCTTATTAAAGACCTTCTTTATATATTACGAAGCTAAATGTGATGCTGTGTAAATATTCTAATAATTTTTGAACCCCCCAAAATTATTCCGTCTAGACTGCTACTTTTGGAATGCATTCAGCTGCGGGAGTGACTTTGGTCACCAAGACGAGCATCAGCAATCGTCTGCTAGGATAGACAACTTTTCTCAGGGTAGGCAGAGCCAGCCAAGGTTACAAAGACACAATAGTTGTTTGACACTATTTTGAAAGAAAGACATTGGTTTCCTCTTACAATTGATGTTCAATATCTAAACGCATCACTGAAATTAATAAAGTTAACGTTATGAGTTGCAATCCCAGTCACGCTCTCTTACTTACCCGAAATCTTGGTCCATAGACTTGAAGAAGAATTTGTAGTTTGGTTTGTTCAAGACCTGTTTAAAATCCAACAAAGTTATCTTTTCGGCCGGAATTGGAATCTTCACCAAGTAAGGGGTCTCCTCCTCGTCGATGTGATATATTATTTTAGTTTCCGCCATTTCGCCAGCTCCTTTTCTCTCCTGTCCCACAAAAGTATGGAAGACGGATGGGATAGCTAGCTAACCAGCTAACTGGCTAGCTGATAGTAGCTAGTGAGAGGAGGAGGTTGGTGAGAAGGGAAAACGCGACAGGACAACCACGCAAAGTTTTCAATGGCCAGAAAATGTTTTCGAAAAGTTAACAAAACACAAGACGCCGCTCCCCCTGTGTCGGCATTCGACCTTTCAACGATTGTTCCTTAACCTTCTCCGCCGAACGGGTTAAAACCGTGGACGCACGCCTAAATCTGCAGACAACTATTTTACATCTACTTCTCCCCCAACAACAACACGGGAGGGGGGTTCAAAAAAGTTTGGTCGAATGCAGGCCAACGTAAGGGACGTGTGACGTAATGTAGTGCGCCCCATACGTTCACTCAACGTAAGGTTGGGTTAGGGGCACCGACAAATCTCTGCACCGTTTTTTCTACAAGGAATATAAACTCTCAAGATTGCACAGAAGTTGGTGATGCTCTTGTAAACCATGAGTAGGCCTAGTCTACCTTTTCTTGTTGGTGTTGACATTATCCCTAAATTCACCATTTACAGTTACATTCACTCAAATTCATGCAAATTCTTGATTCAAGTCACATCTATAGAGGAAGAATGATTACAATCAATCATGGGTCACTTTAAGACAATGAGCACTTTGTTCGTGTTTATACAATCAAATGTAATACATCTGGCCTTTTCTGCTTTGGGCGAAACGTCATTTACACGTGCGGAATTCCAAAATCTAAATCCTAGTCAATGAAACAAACAAGAAACGTTTATTTTCTAATAAATCAGAAGAAGGCCTGGCTATGCCTCACCATGTCAGGACACAAAAGAGACATTTTTTTTTATTGTTACTTGGCCAGAGTCGGTCCAATTCCCAGGATAAAAACATTATTACCAGTCACATTTCCTCTCCCGAGGCAGTACATAATAGCTCACAGATGTGTCACCAAAAGTGATGCTGCTGAGATGCTGCAAATGAGATGGATGTCTGCGGACGAATTGCAGCAGTTCACAACTGCTTGTTAACCAACAGAGGGAGCCAAACCACACAAAGTGGCAGCCTCCCGATAAAGCCCACAAGCTTACTTCACACAGGGGTTAAAGTATCATAAGAGTAATTCCCCCTTTCATCTCCTTTGAACACACTGGGTACCCATTTACCACTAGGGGGGTATCAAATTAGTGTAAAACCGACAATAAGGGCATAACCTGCGATAACAACATACAGTCCAAAACCAGGCATTCCAGGTGGGCATCTGTAATGTCAGAGATTCTATTCTCCTTACTGTAAATCAGAGTGGCCTCAAATTGACGCTGTTTGAAGCCGGCTCAGTCCCAATTCGGCCGTGTGTGTGTTTCTGAAAATAAAACAGATAATAAGTACGTGACTACGTTAAATAAACCACTGCCTATTTAGAGCATGTTACACCGTTATTTTAATGTAAAGAAACTACATATGTTGTTTTAAAACAACTCAAAATGTTAATAAAATGCCATAACCATCGTCTGCACAGCAACAGTGACAAAGAAAAGGGCAGGCCTAAAACATAATCAATATAGTGGCAATATTTTTATACAAATTATGATACACAAACATTATTACAATTTATTACAGTTTGTATCTGTGTTTGGTAGTTCTCTGTGGTCAAAAGAATGAGACATTACACTGGGTCATAGCTATTGAATTGGACACATAAATCTGACACTGGAGAAAAACACAGAAAAACAACAGAATAGGCCTAACTCTAGCACTGCACTCATACAACATTCCAGCATTACGATGTGGTAAGTCTGCAAGAAATAGGCCCTCTCATCATCAATCAGTCAATAATTAAATGTGTAGCAGTACAATTTTAGTGGGCCTATGAGTTATAATATTTATGAGCGCTTGGTATTGTTGCTGAACTGAAAAAATACTCTGTAACACTGTAAACAAAAGAGAAAACAGCACATACAGTGCAAAATGCAGTCCGTATACCTCATGGTCGTTGCTACCATAGAGGACACCGAGGTCATATCCTCGGTATTTTTTTCTTCAAGTTTCGTTTCATTTAAGTAGGCTACAAATAGCCGACGAGACAATTATCTTAGCATCAACGCACCGTCACGTGATACCTCTGACATGTCAAAACGAAAGTAGAGTCGAGTCGGCTATCGCGGAGTGTGTCCTAAACTAATTAATGAACTCAACGTAGCTCATAAACTTAAAAATAAACTTGACGCCTTGTTAATTTCTGCCAGTAGGCTAATCTTAATTCACCTGACCTGAACAAAGGCTGTCACAAAGTTAACGTTTGGAAAGCCAGCAGAAGTTGAGCAGACAAAGAGAAGGAGGGAAGGTGATAAATATAGGCCTAATGTTTGAATACAGATGCAATAGGGCTACCTATGAGGCTTCGGAAGAACCTTTGGGGTGCCCAAAATTTCTAGCGACGCCCCTGACCTCGGTATTTGAAAAATCCTGGCTACGGCCCAGTGGCGATTCTAGACATTTTTAACAAGGGTGGCCCTAGTGGGGCACTGATTAATTTAAGGGTGGCATGAGGCAAAACATCCAGATAAATAGAAACAGGATCAAGATGTTAAATTAGCACAAATACATTAGGAAAAACATGCACTAAACACCATACTCATCAATTGAAGGGCAAAGACCATACTCTCACATACTGTCAAATGTATTTTGTATTTGAATAAAATGCAAATACAAATAAACAAACATATTAAATCTAAGTTGTCTATCAATGGGTTATGCTGAGCTAAAACAAATTCCATCATGGGGACATTAAAATATATATTATTATATTATATGGCTATCTATGGCCATCTATTTTGTAAAATAATTTGACCTGCTTTTTTGTCTGAGCTGGCAAAGAGCTATAACAAAGTAATCCAAAATCAACAAACACCTCTCAACTAAATGCTTAAAATACTTTTTTCTATGAAACAGGAATGAAACACCAATTAAAGACTAACCTTAATCTAATCATAATGTTACATTCATAATGTTACAGACCCTAAGGCTCAGTCCCATTTGTTATGCCCCTAGCCTACCCTTTGTCCCTCGAAACATAGGGGTGAGAATTGGATATAGGACACCATGCACTAGGGGACAACTGGGACGATCAAAACACGTTCTAATTACACATAATTTACAAAGAGACCACACCGATAGTTAATATTTTGTCACTAGCAATAACTTACATCTGTCTTTGGTCAAATACAGTTGCCCTTTCAGCTCTGAATAAAACCGTTCAGGAATTCTTTAAGCAAAAGTGGAACGTGCACAATGTTTCATTTATCCCTCCTGGCCGGGACGAATAAAACAGGCAGGACGAAATAAACATACAGTTTACCATAAGCTACGTAAACTTCCCAACATTTAAATATTTCACATCAAATCCTTGACTGGTTGAATGGTCACCAGAATTCATATCGCTGTAGCCTAGCCTAGATGCGACAAGTGTTTATGAGTGAGCTTGATGAACCATAAATAAAAAGTTGTCTTAACATTAGGACCAGGCTTGGAATTTCATAATTTTAGGGGCAAGGCCACTTGGCCTTCAGTTGGGCATGTTTGGCAGGGGGCACAAAGGCCACACGTCAGGACACCAAGGCCAAAGTTAACTATACAGTAACAGTAGACATAAAAATGATCAAAGTTGTATTTAGATCTATTCACAGCAGTAGACCTGTATCGCTGTATGAAACGTGACAAAAACATGAAACATGACATATTATTACATAGGCTACATCATCTGATTTTACAGATATCTAGGCTGTATTTAACATTTATGTTTTATTTGGCCTGCTATGAAATTTAAAGCCCAAAGTTGGAGACATGCATGTAGAAATTTGCTGCAAATTCAAAACCGGATTACTCTGGAATTGCTATCTATACAGGGGGATGCTTTCCCGACAAACACAGTCCCCCGGACCTCATGCCGACATTCACGACGTCCCCGATTGGTCCCGAACGTCATGTTCTCTAGCGGACGTTCCGCGACCTTATTGACGTCCGGAGCAAGTTATCGTTTGGTTATTGCGTGACGTCCGGTGCAGGACTTTCTGGGGACGTCACCGTCAGGTCCTTCGGATGACATTTGCATTTGGTCATTTCAAATACCTCCTAGGGACCCGACAATAACGTTATACCGGGGACATGGGGGGGACGTTTGTTTATTCACACATGGCAGCGGAGTTGAGAGTGCTCTGGCTACCGCCTGCAGGACGGAGACATCACATCCATGCACGACTTCACGTTATACGTCTGGGGATGACTAAAGTAGCCTATCTATCTATCTAGTCTCTAGCAGTAGCTGCATTAGCCTACCGTAGTCTAAGGCAACATATCATACAGTTTATGAAGTTGTGCGTCTATGAGCAAAGTAGAACCATATGTCTACTTTGCATAGACGCACAACTTCATAAACTGGGAAAAGGGTTAACGTTAAACTCAAAAGTATATGTGCTACATAATTCATGCAGACATGCCGAATTATGTAGCACATACATTTTGAGTTTAACGTTCATGTATAACGTTACAAACTAGGGAAGGGATTTTATCAAAATGTTAGCTGATTAGCTGCTTGGTGTAACGTTAGCAAAGTCGCTGTTCTTATCTTCTGGCTTAGCCTACAATGCGCTTTTCTTCAGATAACTGTCATTACGTGATGCATGTAACATGCTCTAAATAGGCAGTGGTTTATTTAACATAGTCACGTACTTATTATCTGTTTTATTTTCAGAAACACACACACTGCCGAATTGGGACTGAGCCGGCTTTTTGGTGCTGAATACGATGCAATAAAACTAGAGAAATGTTAAAAACAGACCACGTAGCATTTGTTTAGGGTTGTCTAGCAACAGAAGTGACTACTTAATTTGTAAAGCAAAACGATCTAGCTCTACATTGCAGAAGAATTAAGGATACTGCTTCTTCATGACTTGTTTAAATGTCATTGTAATTTATTTGACGCATGCTCGCGTTTAAAAGTGTCACGCATAGGCCTAGCTGTTACAGCAGCTCCTTGTGGAAACAGCAAAGAGTGCACATATCCGATGAGATTTCTAACGAGGAGCAGAAGCTCTCTGCCTCACCAGAGCCTTACTGTTTATTAATAAAACAATGATATAGAATAGAAACATCAGAATCTATTTATTTAATCTTAAAGTTGGTTATAAAGAGCATTCATAGCCTAGAGAAAACGATACATTCTTCTTTATCTGCAATGTTCCAGGAAGAAAGGCTTACATTTATAGGCTGTCCCTGTTTGATCACAGCAGGTCCAAGAAAACGAGTGGATATAACGTAATGCATTCTAGTTATGTTTCATGTACTTTATTTCATGTTGAGTTTTGCTTCCCAGCATGCATTGCGATTCATTTAGTATTTTTGGCTATTATTAGTTTTTAAAATTTTGAAGCAATATGGTTTTAACAATTTATCTTAGGCTAGCCTAGGCCTACTCTGATGATGTTTTGAGGTGAGTAAAGTTGATTGCGTAGTTGTATAACATGTCATTAATGCGTGTTCATGTTCCGTCTACCTCTCTCGTAGCAACGCTGAGATTTGCAGGATGTAATACCATACCAAATCACGCTTCGTGTTTTTTTTTGTTTTTTTTACCATCGCGGAAATATAAATGTCGCGCGCATAACGTCGCGGTGACCATTACAGGACGTCCTCTTAAAGTCTCGTGGACGTCTTTTAGACCTCCCGAACAGAGGTCCGCGGGATGTAAAGGGAACCCTACACAATGTCGAGGAGGTGACGTTCGCCAGGGGACCTTTGTGTTCGGTAAGGTCTGTTTATTCTGATATGTTTGTATGTAGGCTATTGTTTGTATGGGAAAAGTTCGCAAAGCATTCCACCAAGATGAATGGGTAGGGAGATGGGCGTAAAACTGTTTAATAATATGATTAAATTAAAGTGACTTTTCTCGCGAACCGTTTATCACAGCAAGTGGCTAACATTGTTTAAAAGCTAAGAAAAAGCTCTTTAATGTGATGTGATACATGTAATGTCTGTGTGATGAGTAGGCTACTTCGCGAGTAGTTCAACAGAGAAGAATGGGTGAATTTGGACGCTCTTTCTTGCCGTGCGTTGTCACTTTCTCCACTGCGTAAAAGACTAAATGAATTTGCACTGTGAATGCTAAGATTATTTTGACAGGTCATAGGTTAAATTAAAATCTAAATTAAAAATTAGTCGGATGCAAAGCAGAATATTGAAAGAAGGGAGCACCAAGGCCACAGTGGCCTGTGAACCTCCGATTTTCAAACCTTGATTAGGACAGTATTATCATTAAACGCTTTTATAAAAGTAGGCCTACAGTTAACACTTAATGACCTAGCAAATGTTGGCTGGGCAGGCTAGGTACAATAAGAAGGTAGGAAAATTAGTCTAGGATGACGTGATTCAACAAACGCAACTTGTGTGTGTGATTAGATAAATAGGCACTGGCGGATGCGATAGGTAAATAGATATCTATGCGTGTTAACACAAGCAGTAGTCTGTAGGCCTAAACTCACATGCTAAAAACAATAAGTCATGTATAATGGCAAGCTTTCCGAAGTCTGTCTGACACTTCAAACTAGCGCTGCAAATGCGTCAATAAAGGTCCCGCCTTAGACCGTCATAATGGCCAATCGCAGACTAGGGATTTCGGGGTGGCACCTGGGGTGGCCAATCGAATTTCAAGGATGGCTTGTGCCACCCAAAGCCACCCCTCTGGCTCCGCCCCTGCTACGGCCTTGGTAGACCTGCGAGATAGGGTTGTGTGAAGACACTGATCTGGTATATAATAGCCTGGGTGCCAGCCGAACTTAGTCCTGCCCACAACATTTGAGGTCGGGAAGTTCGGTCTGGCGCATTGCTCCATTGTGGAGCATATGCTCGGCCTAGATCTGGCAGACCAATCAAATCGGGCTTTACGATGATGGACAGGTGAGCAACAGCGCCTTGTCTATCACGTCATCTGATCACGCTTACCTAGCGTTCATGGTCTTCGGAAAACCCTTTTTCCCAGTGAAAACATCATCATTCCGCATCATTCACGTCACGTAATGTGTGAGTCAAGAGGTCGAAACTGGGGCTAGATTTTGCTAACAGAGTTGCCCAGTTAGGGGCTCGTCATGACTTTTGTCGTCACGTTGTAGTTCGTTTGTAGTCCATGTGGCCTTTCATGTCCAACAGTTTTACTGTGAACTTGGGAATTTGCCGTTTTTGTCACTTGAAAGCTGCATATCTTTCTTTCACAAGCGTCTTACACTATATTTTAAGCAAATACAGTTGTTTATTTAGGATTAGTGAGTGTATGTTTTAACCTTTGTTGTGGCATCCGTGTTTGTCACACATTCCGACGGCAAAGCACATGAACACTTGCTGTGGGAAAAACAAAGTAGCCACGGGGGCAGTCCTTGTCATTCCCAAATGCCAAGAATGCACCACTAGGCCTAAATGTTTGCAACAAAAACGCTGTGGCTAGAAGGAGACATGGATTTTAAGACCCCATATGGAAAATGAATATTATTTAATGAGGTTTTATCACTGAAAACTATTATTTCTGAAAACTTTGGCCAAAGTTGAGATGTGGGAAAACTTATGGTTTCACTTTCATCAAGGGAAAAACAGCGTGTTGCATTGTGACTTGTTGTTCCCTCATTCGTTTGAAATCTCTGATTGACAGTTCGAGGGCTTTTCGACAGCCTTTCCATGTTTATAACATGTTTGTAGCATATCGGTGTTCAACAGAATTATTTTTAAAAACGGAGGGGATATAGGCTATCAGTTTTTTCCTAATAGCCTACCCTATCTCTTAGATTTTGCTAATGAGTGTTGTAGGAGATATTGACGGCATAATAACTTTTACAAAAGACCAGAAAACAATGTTAAGGCATTTGTGGAGAAGAAGGATGGTTTGTGTGTTCTTCCTACACCTCACGATAAGCTATTTCGTTGCTCTGATTGGTTAGGTCTATCCAATTGAGTGCAGAGGCATTCCCCCCCTTTATCGGTTGAAACACGCCCCATAATTATGTCCCAATGGAGCAGTATCAAACTCATATTCTGACTAGAATTGAGTATGGCTACGTCAGGCTACTGATCTGGGGAAGGATACAAAAAAGATTTGGAACAACCAACAGTCTTCCTAGATCTAGCCTCCCAGCCAAACTGAGTAATCTGGAACAAAGGGCCTTGGTCAAACAGGTAACCAAGGACCCAATGGTCACTATGAATGAGATCCAGAGTTCCTTTGTGAAGAGAAGCTTAAAGAAGGACAACCATCAGTGCAGCACTCCACCAATCAGGCCTTTACAGTATAGGTCAGACCAAAGCCGTTTTTTGCAGACTCTCGGACCATGAGAAGTAAAATCCTGGTCTGTCACTGAGCTGCACTGATGGTTGTCAGATAACAATAATGTGGAAAACTTGAAAGGGTCTGAAAACTTTCCAGTTGCACTGTATTTACTTCCAACACAAGCAGGATGTGAAGTGAGCAATTGAAAAAGCATTTATCATTACAGTGCATAATGTTTGAAAACCACTGGGTTCCCTACACCAGTGAGCACCTTCGAATACAGGATCTTTTGAACTTCTGAGCACTGGACTCTTCCTTTATAATGTGTGTTAAGTTAAGTGTTAAGTGTGCTGTTGTTAAGGGCAGCTTTTAATTAATGTAAAATTAAAATAAAATATAGCTGCAAGCAGCAATGAGGGCCAAGCAGATAAGCCGTTGAGCAGGAGTTGGGATTGGATTGGACTGGACTTGACTGTGTTGTGTTAGATTGGATTGGAGTTGATTGGATTGGATTGGACTGGACTGGATTCAAAGGTCACCGAATTTATTGTGTGTCCTTAAGATGTACTCCTAAGACCACATACCAAGTTTGGTTTAAATCGGTGAAAGTGTTGATAATTATAGCACCCCTAGTGGTCAAAGGTCACCAAAATAATTGTGCAGTCTTAATATGGGGTCATGACTCCACATACCAAGTTCAGTTTCAATCACTGAAAGTGTTAATAAATATAGCGCCCCTAGTGGTCAAAGCACACCAAATTAATTGTGCATCCTCAGGATGTAGTCTCAAGTCCACATACTAAGTTTGGTTGCGATAGGTGAAAGTGCTAATCATACTGCCCCTAGTGGTCAAATGTCACCAAATATATTGTGGGTCCTTAGGATGTGTTCACGAATCAACGTACCAAGTTTGGTGTCAATACGAGAAAGTCTTCCTAACTATAGCGCCCCTAGTGGTCAAAGTACACCAAATGCATTGTGCGTCCTCAGGATTGGGTCCCGAGTCCATGTACCAAGTTTGGTTTTGATACGTAAAGGCATTACTGAGATATGAGCTAATTTCCTGTATCTCTAGCGCCCCCATAGTGGTCGAAGATCACCAAATGTATTGTGTGTCCTCACGATTGGGTCCCAAGACCATATACCAAGTTTGGTTTCCATATATGAAAGCATTGCTGAGATATGAGCCTACTTCCTGTGATTATAGAGCCCCCCTAGTGGTCAAAAGACTCCAAATGTATTGTGCATCCTCAGGATGGGGTCTCAAGTCCATGTACCAAGTTTGGTTTAGATATGTGTAAGCATTGCTGAGTTATGAGCCTACTTTCTGTGATTATAGCGCCACACAGTGGTCAAAATTTACCAAATTTCTTGAGCCTCCTCCTAATTGGGTCCTGAGCCCATGTAACAAGTTTGGTTTTGATACGTGAAAGCATTGCTGAGATATCCCTTCACTTCCTGTTTGGTGGCTTCGCCGCCAATTTTGATTGGCTGTTACGGGGTTTTAGGTTTGAAGACAAAAAGGGATAACTTTTTTGAGGCTTGGACCGAAGATTATGTGTGTCAAGTTTGGTGTCAATCGGACAAACTTTGTGACCTGTGAAAACTTTTAGGTGTTTTTGATCAAATCCAATATGGCGGTTGGATCAATTACGTTGACGTCACAAATTCACATCTGTCGGACTTAGGACCTCCCACAGTATTAACAATCACCATTAGTAAGTTTTAATTCCAAACACAACACCCCTTACAGGCCAAAAGGTAATTTTGCTAATTATAGCGCCACCTATAGGTCAAAAGTCATGATATTTATTGAGCCTCCTCCTTATTTGGTCCTGACCCCATGTACCTAGTTTGGTTTTGATACGTGAAAGCTTTGCTGAGATATCACTTCACTTCCTGTTTGGTGGCTTCACCGCCAATTTTGATTGGCTGTTACGGGCGAACGGTTTTAGATTTGAAGACAAAAAGGGATGACTTTTTTGAGGCTTGGACTGAAGATTATGTGTGTCAAGTTTGGTGTCAATCGGACAAACTTTGTGACCTGTGAAAACTTTTAGGTGTTTTAGATTAAATCCAATATGGCGGAAAATCCATCACGGCGTTGAACTCGGCTTGGTCTAAGGATTCCAACGATACCTCATATTTGACAATCGGGCCAACGGGTCAAAAGTTACTTGCATGAACGCACGTCCAACTTTGGCCTGTTGGTGGCACTAGAGTGCTCGAGGTGCCGACTTGAAACTTGGTGAAATTAATCATGGGACTGTGCCTAATTTGTGTGCCAAATTTTACAACTTTTTTACCAGACGGTTCTATGGGCTGCCATAGACTTCCATTACGGAATAATAATAATAGGAAAACGTAGAAACACAATGGGTGCCTTTGCAGCTTCGCTGCTTGGCCCCCAATTACAATACCCTTCATACTGGAGTTAGCGACTCATCTCTTGCGCGATTACAGTTTGTCCAAAACGCAGCTGCTAGACTGCTTACCGGGACAAGGAAACAAGAACATATCACTCTAGTACTGGCGGCTTTGCATTGGCTGCCGGTTAAATATAGAATCCAGTATAAAGTGGCATTGACTGTTTTTATATTAAATGGTCATGCTGAAGATATGTAACAAACATGTTAAAGCTATACAACTCATCACGACCACTAAGATCTGTATCCCAAGCACGCCTGGACATACCATGTTCGCGTCTCACAGAGAAAGGTGACTGTGCCTTCAGTGTCCATGCACCGTGCCTCTGGAACCGTTTACCACACGAGCTCAAATCAGCATGATCTGTGACTCTTTTTAAATCTTTACTGAAAACCCATCTCTTCCGACTTGCATTCAACAGCCATTGAGTCTGTAGGCACTGTGGATGGAGATCCTATTTGAATTACGTCTGTATATCTGTCTCTTTTTGTCTGGAGGTATCAGTTGTAGTTAGGGGTCCGAGCAGCGTAGCTGCAGGACCCCTATTGTTTCTGTACCGTTCATTTTTGGCCAAAATTCTGTAAAAGTCATACTGCTGCCTAAACCGTAACTCCAAAACTCTTCAAATTTTCAGGTATGGTTACCAGTACCCCCCTCTGCCCATAACCCAAAATTTGGGGTACTGCACCCAAAGGTGGCGCTGTTGGAAAAAAAAGTTAATTATGCTAATTTCTCCTTACCAGATTGACCTAGACTCAAAATTCTTTCATAATATTAATCTCTAAACTCAGATGCATCTTTTTGGCCCTGGTCTTATGGTCTAAAAATGTTTATTTTTGACACAATTTCATGGAAAAGCCAAACATTATAAAAAGTTTCACACTCTTCAAAAATAATCAAATCTTCACCAAAATTCTCACAGACAATGTTTAGACCAAGCCTCACAAAAGTTATGGATCAGAATTTTGATATTTTGTTCCATTTCAGAGATATAGGCTAATAAAGTTAGACCACTTAGGCCATTTTTCCTAGATCACCTATATTCCTATAAACCGTAAGTCCTAGAAACTAAACATTTTCAAGTATTGTTACCAGTACCCCCCACTACCCATAACCCAAAATTTGGGGTACTGCACCCAAAGGTGGCGCTCTTGTCAAAAATGCTTATTTCTCCTTACCAGATTGACCTAGACTCAAAATTCTTTCATGATATTAATCTCTACATTCAGATGCATCTTTTTCACCCTGGTCTTATGCTCTAAAAATGTTTACTTTTGCCACAATTTCAGAGAAAAGCCAAACATCATAAAAAGTTTCACATACTTCAAAAATTATCAAATCTTCACCAAAATTCTCACAGACAATGTTTAGACAAAGCCTCACAAAAGTTATCAAAATAATTTGGATATGTTTTTCCATTTCAGAGATATAGACCAATAAAGTTCGACCACTCAGCCCATTTCTCCTATATCACCTATATTCCTATATGAGTAATTTTTTTTCCTTGGTGAACAACCATACAACCATCATTATGTGGATACCATTAACAGTGCACATTTTCAGATCTGTACTCTTTTTTATAAAGCCCTTAATTCTATTGTCAAATGTATGCTAGGAATTTTCTTGATGTTGTGTGTTTGCCAACACACCTTTTCACCATGTGAATGTGACTGCCAAATATGTAGGATTGTCAGTGGCTCAGTGGGATAATGCCTAGTGCTGATGTTTGTTAGGTTGAGAGTTCGAATCCCTGGTAGTGCTTTAGGCTCTAGCTCGAATACTATTGGTTATTGAAGATTCACACCATTGAACAGCACCTGAATGAAATCAGGCAATCAACATACACAGTCATTAGTTGCCAAGAATCAGAATGCCGAGACACTCTGACATTTAGGGGAACTTCTTTGTTCACTATTTTTCCTTCATCATTAAGTCTATCATATTTATATTTCATCCATTAGTGTTCTTCTCTACAAATGTCTAATTGCCCCAGAATTTCAAAAAGATTTCAGGTGTACTCTTTTAGGAAAGCCCTTCATTTTATTGTCAAATGTATGCTTGGAGTTTTTCTTGTGTGTTTACCAACACACATTTTCACCATTTGAATGTGACTGCCCAATGTGTATGATTGTTAGTGGCTCAGTGGGATAATGCCTTGTACTGGTGTTTCTTAGGTTGAGTGTTCGAATCCCCATTAGAACTTCAGGATCAAGCTGCACATGCTATTGGTTATTGAAGATTCACACCATTGAACAGCACCTGAATGACATCAGCCAATCAACATTCACACTCATCAGTTGTCAAGAATCACAATGCCGAGACACTCTATGACATTCAGGGGAACTTCTTTGTTTACTATTTTTCCTTCATCATAAAGTCTATCATATTTATATTTCATCCATTAGTATTCTTCTCTACAAATGTCTTATTGCCCCAGAATTAATTAGTGTTAGAATACTGTTGGGTTGTGGATGTTAGCATACTACAATAGAATGCTGTTGGGTTGTGGAGGTTAACACACTATTACATTACAGCTACTTGTCAATATGGACTTGTAGTGTAACTGTATAATTATAGGCTGTTTTTCTTATTGACTCCGACACAGCTGTAGCCTATAATTATTTGTTATTCTTATAATATTTGTCATTTCTTATACACATTTAGTCGGCTCTTCCACTTGACAGAACAACTCTGTATCGGTTAAGGATGTCACGCATGAAACAATGCTGCAGAAACACGAAAATACGACTTTGAGTTTAGTAGGCTATAATTTTCAGTTCCTGTTTATCTATTGCATGATGGGTAATAATTTAAAGGAATTGTGTTGCAGTCTTGTAAATAGTGACCCTGCAAGATCCCTAGTCATTGCAAAATCATAGTCTGTGACTTAAAACTCTACTACTTGTCTTTAGATGTGAGAGGGTCTGAGACTGTAGTCTTTCAAAAATCTTTTCCAAATCTTTGCAAATCTTTCCAAAGTCTGTCAGTGTAAGGAGGTGCTGTGGAGAAATTGCTGGATTGTTTGGCTCTGTCACCAAACCACACCCAGTTTACCTGCTGGGAAACCCTGTAGCTCCGGAGCAGGGGCTCAGACCAGGATAAATTGTTTGCTCGCCCTCCGTTCACTCTTTTGTTCATCTCAACTCAGCACTCCAGTGTGTCCTGCTTTGTGTGCGTCTTTGAGTTAACGTAAGTCATCACTTTAATGACCCTCACTATGACTTTTGTGATGTTTATCAGTTTGTAGAGTAGCTCTGCCATCATGTGTATAGTTAAGGTCTTTGTTTGTTGGTTTGGTGTGTTGGAGTCCCATGTGAGAGATGATTAGGTGATGTTGGTTGACTTGGGATGTCAAGTATTGTTTAGTTGTACCTTATATAGCCATATGATTTCAGTTTATTGTTCAAATGTCAATTGGTTTGTTTGGGAGTTGGGATCTGTACTGATTTACCCCATTTCACTGATTACTCCATTTTCTGTTTGTTTCCTCTTTGATGCAGCACACATACAAGTAAAGAACAAAAGAACAGATGAATTGAAACTCAAATAAAGTTCACTTGTGTTGCACCGAAACCTGCCATCTCCGTGTCATCACTTCATACCATTGAGCCTTCTGACCGAGGCTCTGCCTGCTCGCCACACACTCACTCTACCTCGACCCACATCGCCCCCTACAGTTCCTTCAGCTGGGTTGTGGAGGTTAGCATACTAGAATAGAATACTGTTAAGAATACTGTTGGGTTGTGGAGGTTAGCACACTATAACGTTACAGCTACTTGACAGGACTTGTCGTGCAAGGCAAGTATAACTGCATAATTATAGGTTGTTCATTTTATTGACTCCAACACAGAACCCACCCCCACCCCCCTTCACCTACCACCACAAATACAATTCCATTCTGTGGGAAACACTGCCTTCCATTAACAGACGCTTCATCTTATCCATGACAAATGCATAGTCCTGTAGAATAGAGTATTGTTAGAATACTATTGAGTTGTGGAGATTAGCGCACTAGAATACTACTGTTAGAATACTGTTGGGTTGTGGAGGTTAGCACACTAGAATAGGGTATTGTTAGAATACTATTAGGTTGTGGAGGTTAGCACACTATAACGTTACAGCACAGGGTAATCCTAATTTTATGCATCAAATTTATTCCAATCCAACTCAAAAGTTTTGAACAACACAAAGTGAAGGTTTTATCCAGATCAAAACCAAGAATAGATTATGTGATCTAATCCAATTTCAGGATCCTTGTTTCCCTTTGAACAAGCCATTTTCAAGATTTGATCCAATCCGATAGCCGAAATCCGGTAACTGAAATCCGATAACCGAAATCCAATCACATTTCTTTTGAACAATTGGGCCCAAACAATCAAAGCGTATGTAAAACTAAAAAGCTATGCTACCTCATGTTCGTTTTGCTCGGACCCCGTAAATCACCGCTTGCGGTTATATTTGGTGTTTGAATCTTCTTTTAAACTCTGTCTTTTCATTTATTGTGAAACACTTTGGATGTAAATGTGCTATATAAATTAAAATGAGTTCTTCACTCATAAAAATAAAATGTAACCATGTTCAGATCAACAGGTAGCTGAAGTTACGCATTAATGTTGCAGTGTAGTATCAGACACCATGTCCCAGAATAGTTTCCTACCAGCACACATAAACAAACATAAACATTTTAAGACAAGTGCTGAAGAAAAATGTGTTACTGATGAATATATTGTGTCAGTTCCAGTGTCAATGAAACATTTGTTCGCCCATGTTTGCCCAAGCTTCTTAAAGGCCCCCGAACACCGACATGAGTGCGGTACACTTCGCTTTCGAGTTTAGGCCCTGATTAGATTTCATTATTTTCAATACAACCTCACTACCGCCTAACCCTTTTGCGTCACTGTGTTTACAATTCAGTTACATTTTTGTCGGAGCCGCTCAATAAAATGCATTGTTTATTGAATGCTTGTCAGTTTGGCGTGTGTGTGTGTGTGTGTGTGTGTGTGTGTGTGTGTGTATGTGTGTGTGTGGGCATGTGACAGAAAGTGGCGGCGCACTCATGTCGGCGCCTATGAGTGGAAGCCCTCAGACAGCAGCAGAGCAGGCATTGTCTGAGAATGAATTATGTTTCCATTATTACTTGGCAGAGAGGAGGCTGACATTACTTTCGTCATAGTTAGGATATAAATCTCCACTACTTGATGAACATTTGGGTGGCCATGTTCCTCTCTTTATTGAGACAGTTTATCATTAGCCAATGAAGCATGTGAGGTCCGTGGTACACATCCTCTTAGGGAGAAACTCTTAGGTCCAGCTTCCTGTAGCATACATGGATGAACTGAACAATTCGGGAAACGTGGCCAATGTCATCCAGGTCAACATGGCTTCCTGTCATGTGTCAATTCCAGTAGACTAGATGTTGTTAGTGTGTTTCGTTTTCCCAATAATTTCAAAGTAAATGAACTTGAAACAGAACATCCATCTTGCTTTGCCACTTGCACATGATTTACAGAGAATTCATGATCAGTGGTTCAATGAAGCTACACATTAATGTTACAGTTTAGTATTAGGCATTAGGCTACACTAACAATCTTGGGCACTCATGAAAACTGTACTATGTCAAAAGATACATTACATATCGAGGCTTGAGGCTACCCCACTGTCAGGGTCAATGAAGTGGGTGTCTCTCGCGCTCTAGCCCATTGGTGCTCACGGAGCATGACCTTAGAATCAGTCGCAACTTTCGGGTCATTGTCAGGGTGTTGTCGCAGCATGGTATTGAGGGTTCTCTGACTCGGAGGATTACTTTCCTCCTGGCTGTCGGATGTGGAAAAGGCTGGGTCCAAACACCACGGCGATCACACAGGTCAGCACAAAGACGACCCAGAAGACCACGGCCAGCATCTGGACACAAAGCAGGGTCCGGCGCTGCTGCCCACTGCCCACGCGCAGCGGCCTCAGCTCCCCGGCCCTCCTTGACCTCTCCTCCTCCTCCTCGGTCATCTGCTCGACCCGCAGGCTGACCGTGGGGAGGATGATGAAGCGGGCGTCACGCTGCTCCAGCGACACCACCACCCGCTGGGCCACGCAGAAGGACACGGGCTGTAGGCGGGACAGGATGCTCGAGTTGGGGGGCAAGGAGAGGGCATCGCCGGCCTTCAGGGGGGTCTTGTGGCGGCAGAGCGGGCAAGAGATAGATGGGGTGGCGTCCGGCTCTTGGGAGCAGGGGGAGGAAGACAGTTGGATCTGCTGCAGGCACTCGGTGCAGAAGACGTGCAAGCACTCCAGCATCCGGGGGCACTTGCCACACTGGTTGTACTCCTGGTAGCATATGGGGCACTCCACCTCGGTGGCGTCACCCTGCGCGGGTGCCTGCTCCTGGGCATGAGTCTCACCGGAGAGCCCCATGTTTTGGATGACCCCTGGTGCCTCCGACATGACTTGGGACACCAGTAGATGCTGCGCTGATAAATGGGGCTTGTTGGAGCAGATGGAGGTTCAGTGGAAATACCCTTTGGTTTCTTTCACTTCCCTTTGTGTGGTGGGGAGGAGAGGCACTGTGAGAACACTGAAAGCACAAATTAAAAGTCATGCCACGATGATTTGGCACTAACACAAGGTGCAAAGGTGTGGTCAAAGGTTTACGCAGGTCTACACAACGTAAACATATTACCAGAAGAAGGACTGAAGGTGTGTGTTTTTTTTTTAGAACAATCAGCCCTGTGATGGCTTTGAAGTGCGATTCTAAAACAAACTTGGTGTAATGCAATGTGATTAATAATAATATAAATCCCTTAATTTCAACGACCTCAAGAGACCACCAGTTATTTATTCCAATGTCTACTTTTGTATATCACCATGCATCTATTTGTCACAGATGTAATCCTTTTGTATAAATATATATTTTAAAAAATACATTTTTGTTCATTTGAAATGGGTAATGTAACAGGAAGAAACCCTTTAGAGTCACTCCACAGAGCAGAAAAGGTAAAATGCTGAGAAAGTTATTTTATACATAACACAATACAACTGATTCTTTTGGTAAAGGGTCCAGACAAAATTAGTTTCATTTGGGAAGGACAGTGTTCTCAGTTCTCTTTTGCATATCATTTCATTACAAGAGATGTTCCACAGGCAAACGAACAAACCTCACATAGGCCTCATCATGCTCAAAGCTATTTGGAATTGGTAACATTCTTGGGTTTGAGTGGAGGCTGATGTAATTCAAAAAGGACATTTGAAACACAGTGTGTGTGGGTGTGTCTGTGTGTGTACTTAACAACTCCAATGTGCACTCTCACCACACAGCACTTCTTCTCTGGAACATCCTACTCTGTCTGCGCTGTAAATATTGACTGTAGTATGACCGGTTTTGAGTGGGTGTCAGTGGCCTCCAGGAATAAGGGCATCACAGACGCAGCTGTGCTTTTATGCTGAATACTGCCTATTGTTTATTTAACTGTTATCAGGTTTTTTTCTTCTGGAGTCCTGAGTCCGATGACATCCCTGTTGTGGCAACAGTGTGCTCAACTCAAGGGGATATTTACCTGGCAACAGAGTTCCCACAGCGTTTTATACCTTTTGGCTGGAAGTATTGGTGCGAGGCGAAACACTTCCCTCCTAATGTTTGTGCACTGCTTGGGAGTGTACTGTATCAAGTTGTTTGAAAACTCTCAAATTTCTGTTTTTATTATATCTGTCTGACATGCACACATTTGACACCACTCTCTCTAAAACGCACCTGCAGGCCATATTATTTACACTTAATAAGTTCCAACACACAAACAAGTTAAGTCCGTAGTCAAAGCTATTCTTTCAGTTAAGAAACCTCTAAAATCTAAAGTATCTAATATCAAACCTGACCTTTATGGACTTTGAAGTAATTCATGCCTTCATCACAACCAGACTGGAGTACTGTAACTCTCTATATGTTGGTCTCAGCCAGGCCTTCCTTTCCCGCTTGCAGCTGGTTAAAAATGCCCCCCCCCCACACACACACACTAGACTGGCTCCTTCTCTAAATATACTCACATCCCATCTCAAAGCCCATGTCTACTCTATAGCTTTTAACTCAGTTTAAGCCACCCCCCCCCCCCCTACAATATTTAGATTTTAGATTATTATCAAAGATCCTTAACCCTCTCTGTTATTACCTTGTATTTAATTTCTTTTTGTTCTTGATCCTGTTTTCTGTTTGTTGTTGTTGTTGTTGTTTGTGACAACTGCTTCATGTAATACTATTATTTTCATTTAGGATCTACTTTGTATTGTTATTACTTTTTCTTTTACAGCACCTTGGTCAACTGTTATTGTTTTTCTTTAATGAGACATTAACACAAATGATAACTTCAGTTGTAAAGGTCATTAAGATAATTAAAGCTTGCTATAGCATTGGATGATGATTATGCCATTGGTTGATTGATTGTGAGTCATAGCTCTAGAAAAGCTTATCTTCTGGCCACACAAAAACGAGAGTTCATATTACCAAATAGCACAAACATCCAACCTAATTAAGTGAAAAATAAGTGACAACATGAACAAAATGCATTATCTGTTGTCAGGCTAAGTAGAAGATCACTTGTGATGCTCTGAAAAGGCCTCTAAATGATAACACAGCTGGGCTATCCATCATATCAGCATATTTGAATGGTCACTCACCTCTCTACAGTCAACTCATTATCAACTCCTAAAGACCCCACCGTTTCTCCATTCCAGTGTTGAGCAGATGCTGCGGTGGAGAGCAGTATACCATCTATCACTAGCAGTAATCTGTCAGTGCTATTCAATCCCTCTCCTGCATTCTTGTCATCTACATCATCACATTTTCCCTTCTCTCTCTCTGTCTTACACCTTACACATCCTAATGCATCTGAATCTTCCATGAAAACACTTAGGTCCCCTTGGAAAACATCTATACCCCCTCCCCTCCTACCACCCCTATATTCCACCATCTCCATTCTGACATCGTACCCTGGTGGCTTGTCCTCCCTCTCCTATGCCCCCAGGTTGACGCTGGTTCCCCTGACATTTATCACCTAGCAATGCTTCATCACCTAGCAATGCTACTATAGGAGTGGGAGTTCATACTCCTAAGCCCCTCACCAAATGCCAGCATTGATCTGTCATCACAACTCATGTCTGTGGATATTCAATAAAGCTCTGATGTGTCCTTTGCAGTGTCTTCCCTAAGGTCTGTACCATTATTTGCACCACAAAGCCGTTCTATTGATCCACACTCCGTTGTAAAAAGATCTGTATGCATTGTTGTTGAAGGGTTCATCTGGACCCCTGGGCTCCTCCTCAGTAACCTAACTGGCACAGACAGGGGAAAACCAAAGAAATGAGAATCAGCCAGAAATGGCTGGCAGACATCCACAATCACTTCCACAGAAAAAGCTCAGTTATCTACCCTGGAAATCCAGAGTTCTCGCGAGAGCACAATTTGAATTAGACACAATTTGAAAGAGACTGGCAATGAGTAATGATGCACGTTACTTTTGCCCCTTGCATTGTGGGGAACCAATCACATCGGTGTATCTGATATAGGCGGGCCAGAGGCGAGCTAAACAGATGATGACAGCGCTGCAACTTTGGAGGTCAGTAAACATTGGTCATAGTGTTATCCAATTGCGTCAAAGTCCGGAATCATTCAGAGTAAACATTGGTCTAGTGTTATCCAATTGCGTGCAGTGAGATTTTCAAATGCATGCTTGGTGCCGCCTCTCGAGTTGGGCCATTAAATTGTTCGTGGCCAGACCCTTAATCTTTCTAGATTACCAGGGTCTGGATTTTCCAGCAATATATAAATATGTATGAATCACCTGTCCCCTCTTCCTTGTTACTAGTTGGATATTAGGGGAACTTCATCCACAAAGTTAAAAAGTCAAATGCCACCACTGTCTGCTAATGGTTAGCATTGCTGAACTTCGGACTTTTGTCACCACTCCTGTTCCTGTTTCAACCGTTCCTTCCCAGGCAAACCTCTCTACCTTATATGGCCTGTTCCTCAATCAGTGTTTATGTGGACATGTTCACGTGGGTCTTGGCTATGCTACTCAGAACAGACAGAAGACAGGCCTTAATATTCTAAAACATGTTAAATGTGAGAAGGTGATGTGAAATGAAAGAATCATGAAATGTAGCCTGGGGTATGTTTGGTTGTCTACAAGTGAGCACACCAAGGGTGTTTCCTTGAAATTATTATAATGGTGTGTCTTTCAGTCACCTTAAGGGGAATACCTGCCAGTAAATATTAAATATAGTCAGCCAGCCACACCTTTCACTTGAACCCCTATGGCCCAGAACTGATATCATAACACAGGCCATCTATTCAAACCGACTGTTGCTATGCTCAGCACTAACATCTCCATGCCAGGGCACGCATGCCCAGATTTAATCTCTTTGATGATTCATGTTGTCACAATACGCACATATCACTAGACAGAGTAGGTACTTACCTCCTTATCTGGCATTAAATATACTACTTTGTTGTGTTTTTTTTATTGGGGGCAATTTCTTCACAGGTTGTAAATGCTTCTATTTTCAAAGCAAAGCAAAGAACCGTTTCATTTTTTCAGAAGAGTTGGATGTTAAGGTAGCCTATACTCTTCCAGGAACAAGGGAAATATGTCTTTTAAAATGTGGCATAAGAGATCCAGCATAGGAATATACTGGGATTGCCACCTGTTGCAACAGAGGAAGTCCTTGAATTGTGTTAGCAAAATAAGATGGCTACAACTAATTGTTGTTTTTGGCCTCAGCCACAGTGTTTATTACTAGAAGCCTGGATTACGCGGCATAGGAGGAGCACCGGGACTTTGCCCATGGGGCTTTCAGTAGAGCCGGAAGCCTGACATCAGTGGTGAAAGACACAGTGACTGAGGCGGAAAAACCACTGGAGTTCTGGGAAATTGACAATGCCAAAGTGTCTCTTTCTTTTGTTGGTGAAGGACTGGGCGATGTGCCGTCTTACACATAAAAACAAAAACAAGAACACAAACACTTTTGCCCTCTATAGCCAGGTACCAGGTTGCACTCTCCCTCTCTCTCTCTGTATTATTCTAAACACATTTTCAGGCTTTCATATTAGCAGCTGAGCTATGAATTCAACTCTTGCTGAAGATCTGAAGATCAGATGCTGAAGATCAGAGTCCTGTTCACCCTGTACACATCTGACTTCTGCTACAACACCGAGTCATGCCACATGCAGAAGTTTTCTGATGATACTGCAATTGTGGGGTGTATCAGGAACAGGCAGGAGGAGGAGTACAGGAGCCTGGTGGAGGACTTTGTGCAATGGTGCAAACTCAATCATCTTCAACTTAACACTTCAAAGACCAAGGAGATGGTGGTGGATTTCCGCAGGTCTAAGCCCACTCTGCTACCAGTCCACATTGATGGGGTCAATGTGGAGGTGGTTAGCACCTACAAGTATCTGGGTCTCCACCTGGACAATAAACTGGACTGGTCAGCCAACACTGATGCACTCTACAAGAAAGGGCAGAGCAGGCTGTACTTCCTGAGGAGGCTGCGGTCCTTCAATGTGTGCAGTAAGCTCCTCAGGATGTTCTACTGTACCAGTCTGTTGTTGCCAGCGTCCTCTTCTATGCAGTAGTATGCTGGGGAGGAAGCACAAGGATGTGGGGTGAATTGACAGGCTGGTAAGGAAAGCTGGCTCTGTGGTTGGAGCTGAACTGGAGTGCATCACTTCACTATCTGACCCTGAACAAACTGATCAACATCTTGGACAATGAGTGTCACCCACTCCACAGCACTATTGTTAAGCAGAAGAGCCTGATCAGCTGGAGACTTCGCTCACTGCCTTGCACAACTGACAGACTGAGAAAGTCATTTGTCCCCAGGGCCATTGAACTGTTCAATGCCTCACTTAAGGGAAGAGGAGAGATAGACTTCTCTGCATAGTCTGTCTGCCTCTTCACCCCCTCCATGTTTGGTACTGTCTGTCCACTAGCCACTTGTACCACTGTCTTTATGCCTCACTGTTTGCATGCTATATTAGCACATTAGCACATATGCATAACCCCCCCCCCCCCCCCCCCCCCCCTCCATGCCACAGCCGAACTGTGGCCACACTTATACATTTTATTAAATAGTTAAATATATAGATATATAGACTTTACTTTACTTTATTTCTGCATTGTTGCACTGTTGACTGACTGACTTACTCATTTGCACTATCACCATGATCACTATCACCATTGCACTACCACCATGACACTCATTCACACAGAGCACCTTAGAGCACCTTACCATACCTTACTATGCACAGAGAATCACAGGCTCAGTCCCTGCCTCAGTCATTGCAAGCGCCTCTGATTTATTAATCACCACTATGTGGATACTGTTTTTAGAATTGATTTAGATTAAGTGTATTTTCATATATTGTATTAAGTGTTAGTATAATTTGTATTTTAGTATATTTAGCATATTCTTTATCTTCTACTGTCCTTACTGCTTAGTTGTGTTTTTATATTATATACTTCAATTACTCTTTCTGCTGTTAAAGAATGTGTTTGTGTTGTATGTATGCTGCTGCTGAGACCTTGAATTTCCCCTGGGGATCAATAAAGTATCTATCTATCTATCTATCTAGATCTCCTGACCTGGATATAACACTGGCAGATTGATTGAAGGATATAACACTGGCAGATTGATTGAAGGTCAGATGGCATTGTTACACTAAACTCATACAGGTTTATAGCAGTCTGCTGACTCTGCAAGTTCTAGCAAAAGGTGCTTTTACAACAGACAGTGCCTCACTTTTCAGGATGTTCACTGTAGCCTCATCTATCTATCTGTCTATGTATCATCTCCCTATTTGTTCATAACCACACGACTGTATCGGTCAACATTTCTCAATTATCTTGCCAAGTTAGGGTACATTGATTTTGGAACATTTTAAGACTCCCCCGTCGAGTTGATTCACTTTTCCTGTAGCTATTAATTAACTTTGCACGCTCTTCCCGGGGGAGGTGTGGCTCAGCGCTTAGGTATTCCAGTCTGATGGATGAAGGGAGTTTGCCTTTCGGTCGTTGACGTCACATTGGTGTGTCGTGTTTTTTGGCAGACAGACGAAGAAGGCGTAGGCTAGGGACTCCTACGCAAGCCTCATCATAAGCCTATATATGACTCACATCTTTCCCCCTGTCTCATATGACTGAGACAGCTACTCCGGGAGAGAACATGGAACTTGAGTGCGGAGTTTGTTACCAGATTTACAACGCCGGGCGACGGTGTCCGCGAGAACTAAGATGTAAACACAGTTTTTGCGAATGCTGCTTAAATTTGCTCGCTCAGTCGACAGCACATGAGATAGGCCGTGTGTGTACCGCTGATGTACCAGCTGAAGTTACAATTGTCTGCCCATTGTGTCGGTACCCTACCACCCTCCCTGGTGGTGAGGTGAGAAGACAGCTACAGGTAGACGAAGACCTGTTTGAGCGCATGGTATCAAGTGGTGTCCTCGATGACAGCATGTCTGATGATGAAGAGGATCCAAAGAAGTCTACACAAGAAACAGTCCCCAAACGCGAGGAGAACATAACGGAGAGCAATTCGGATACGGATGTGGTGCCCCCGTCCAGAGGGAAAAGACTTTGGAGATCCTTCAAACGTTTCTGTAACAAAGTCCTAATCGGTGGCGGTGACGACCCGGGAGACAGACATCGTGAGTGTTTTTTCTTCAGTTTTTTTCACTGAAAATTATATAATCCACATTTAACAGCTAACGGCAGCCTGTTCTTGAAATAGTTGACTTCACTGACCACTTTCTTCCTCTTCGTTTCTAGATGTTTCTGATGAAGAGATGAGGGATCTTGTGTTGATGGCGTGTATGATGTGAATGAAGATGGACCTACTTGCATCCCTTGAGAGACTGATTTCTGAATGTTGGCCAACTAAGTGTTTCATGTGATACACCATCTTTGGTCCTTCTCAAGTGGTTAAAATGGACCACACCTGGTGCTGCTTTGGGATTCTGAACAGAATATCCTTAGGCCTATTGTGGGTTTTTTTTTGTGTTTTTTTTTTTTTTTTTTTTAATCAAATTAATTAAAAGAATGCGTCTTATGAGAATCTTAAGAACATTAAGTTATTATGTATTTTTTAAAACGAGACACACAATGCGTGCCTCTTGATAAACATTGTTTTGTTATACTGCGTAGTTTGACTTAGGTTAGTGTTTTATACTAGCTGAAAATTATCGTTTATTTATTGAGCTAATATTTTAAAAGCTATTTATTTTAGCCCATGTATTAGTCTGATTATGTAATTAGACCGCGCTGTTGTTCATGCAGAATAAACGACGAAACCTCACCTAAAGTGGTCTATTCATTTTCAAGTATGCTGCCGCCACCTTGTGGTATTGAACAATGCATTCTCCTGGAAACCTTTCAAAGATGAATGGTATGCCTATCAGTCATATCCAACCATGCACCAAGATCAGCAAAAAGTGGTGTTCAAACTTTAGACATGCAGTGTTTTTACCTTCCCCTTTACAGATAATGATAATAACATCTACTCACATTGCACATCAATATCTCTAGAAAATCACAAAAACGACACACATCTTTGCATGTGTTGGTTGTTAACTCAGGACATCTCACATTCAGGACGGTGCACCGTGGCTTATATCCCCAAATACAGAGGCTATGATTCTAATATGGTTGCCCATTGACCACTGTGTTAAGCCACATACACCCCATGTGTACCCCATGGAGCATCGCACCCTAGCACAAATGCCGCTGCCTGCCTGCTACGGCTGAGCCAACTGCTTGCTGGCTCTTTGTGTAATGATTGCTGCGTGACCTTACAAGTACTTTGGTGTGCTGTGGTGTTGAGTCTGCCCCAACACACATGAACTAGCTGTTTCATTCTCCTTCACACCATTCACAGGCCCTGGGAATTTGTGCACTACTGTCTAACATCTCGGTGTGTCTGTATACGCCTAGAGGCTCATTTATTTGCTTGTGTACACAACATATTTGACATTGCTTTGTTGATTGCTATAATGGGGGACTCGTCTTGTGCAGAATAGTAAGCGAGAGACCCTGACCAGCTGAAAAAATTACACAGACACATCACACACAAACAAACAAACAGATTTGTTGAGCGAAACAATCCAAATCATCAACACGCTGTGTCCACAGAGATGGAACCAAACCATAGGCCTCTTTAATACCGACTAATTATAGGGAGGATTCTGTCTAATCCCCTCAAATTGAGTGCACCCATTTTTTATTTCCCTCAGCTGTAACTCATTAAGTCATCAATTAGCATGCTCAGAGCAGGCTTTGAATGATGAGCCCATGATGTGTCTTCCTTTTGGCCTGTTTGTTGGTTGTAGTCCATGGATCAGCAGGGCAGCATGTTTCTGGGATTGAACATCAGGTACGTTTCCAAACCACATCCTGATTTCATGTTTATGAGCAGCTGAAATGGTGATGTGTTCAGTTGGGTAATTTTTGTTTTCCATTGTTCTACAGACTTGCACTGGTTTATCTGGCTTTAACAGGCATATGTGTGTGTTGTGGTCAACATCAAGAACGTAAGTTAAAACCTATTGACCCATTTTTGTGGTCAGTTTCAAATGTCAATTTATTATGAGAAGCTTTTATTTCATGAATGGAGTCCGACACAATTGGAGATGTGGATATCTTGTTCCATGTGGATTTGCCATCTTTACTTTCTGTGACCGTTTCAATCCAGCCCAAGTCCATGATTAAAAGGATCCTTGATTCTACGCCTACCCTTCCATTTGCTGTGTTGCTCACCATTGCTTAATCATTCAATTACATCTGTGATACAACAATGTCCTTTTGTAATGTAACTTTGGTTGGGCCTATTATATAGGCATTTTATTTTATTTGGAGAGTAATTATTGATGCTTGCTTTGTAGGCAGCTATGTCTTCAAAGGCTTTCAGCAAAGTGGCCTGCAAGCAGTCCGGAGGATGGGGGCACCTGACTCTGCAGAAGATCCCATGGAACTTCCTCCCTCCGGGGAATGGATGGCTGGGTCTGATTGGGTTCGAAGAGAGAGTGAGCGCCCAGCTCCCCGAAGTCACACACCTGGAAGGCCACAACTCGTCAGACGGTCTTCCTCTTACTCCCAGAGTGGTGTGCCATCTACACAGACCGCCATCAGACACCCCAGTCGCTCTCTTCAGGGTAGTCCAGGGAGCACTGACCCAGGACCTGTTGCAGTGGTCCACGGCAGCTACAGGCCTGTTCAATCTCAGTTTGGCTACTGGAGCACAAACCCAGATGAGTCCAGAGTTTCTATCATGCGTCATAATGCTGACTGGCAGGACTCGCCCTCTGTTGTCTCTAGCTCCGCTATAAATGTTCTTGGAAGCAGTGCCCATAGTAGGCAGGCTTCTGCTAGTGTCAAACAAGCACACGGGCTTGGGGCTGGAGGCGACGCTACAGTGAGCACATCTGTTGCTGAGCAGCCCTTTAAAGAGGCTCTGTCCAGAGGAGGAGCTCAATATGTGAAAATTAAGCTACACAAAAGACCAAATTGGATCCCACATCCCCTAATGGTTCACCACGAAGGCCAGGGGCAGTCCTTGTCTAGTGTAGACGGCAGCTCCTCCTATGTACAACATGGAATGGTAAACTCGCCTATTGAATCCAGACATGTACAAGCCCCCCAAAGCAACATCCGGAATGTTCAGTCAGTGTCGAGCAGAGATGGCTATGGCCTTGACAAACCTAAGACTGGGGAGCTGGGTGATCCAGCCAAACGCTGGTACAGACCATATAAAGTGATTCATGCCAGCAACTCTTCTGCTATGGGACAACCCAGTGATGCAGGAAGCTCTGTGCCAGGTGGCTACCAAGCACTTAAAAATGCAGACCCTCAAATGGTTGCCAGACCAGATGGCTTATTTGATCAACATAGAAGTGCTGGTGACGTCCGGAAAACCACAAGGGTCAAAACCAGCCGCCATTTCACTGTGCCTCGTTCATCTGTCAATGTTTGGCTTCCTTCACGTTCTGATGCCCTTAGTTTATTAAAGAATAGCCTGGACCTTGTATCAAATGCTGGTGCCCTTGGCAGCTCTGGTTCTGTTCAGTCTACTTACAATCAGTATTCTAAACCTATAGCTACAGCAGTCAGCGGAAAAGGTCAGAGCACTCGCACAAAGTTTCAGCAAAATGAGTATGACGGCAAACATCATGACCCTAACATAGTTACGCCTCAGTACAGCAGCAGTGCTAAGCCTGGACAGAATACAAATGTGAGGACAAGCAATGAACCTCAGGGTTTCAGACAAAATCGCATTGAGGATTCAAAAAGTCCTGTTCAGACTAAACCTAGCCAAGCCGGTTCTGGTGTGAGTGAGAGTGGCCCCAGGCAAACCCAGATCTCACCTGTGCGCCACCAGCCTACCAAATACTATTTCCTGAGCCAACCAGGACCAGACACAGCCAAAGGCCACCTGTCTGGCGGGGTCAGTGGTGCAACACGTGTGCCCCAGCAGACGAAAAATAGTGACTCTGCTCTGGAATCGAGCTCAACGATTCTTGGGCAGAGACACAAAGGCACCAAGCCCAGTCACGCTTTAACAGGCCCCTACAGCAGAGTTGATGTAGGTGCGATCCAAAGCTCCAGGCAGAAAGAAAAGTCCCGGGAAGGCGCAGCACTTTCTGCCATTATAACTGGCAACGCTGACTTTGGTCCTAAATTTGGCCGCTTAAGTTCAGTCAGCTCTCCGAGAAGAGGATCCGCTCCGAGCCAGGGTATTGGAAAAAACTCTAGAATTCAAACCAGGTTAGGTTATTTTGACATACCATCGATGCCTTTACCAGATTATTTTGGTGCTGATGGAAAAACTTCAGGTCACAGTGGGTCCAGGCTGACCCCTGATGTTCTGAAAACACTGTCACGGTTAGATCACAACATGGCCCGCTTGGCTCAGACCAAAAGTTCCACAAGTAGCTTTGTGGTCGGGACACGTATGAATTTGCCCGCCAGCTCCCAGAAAGGAAAACCCTGGCGGAAATTCAAACCAGTCAGCCTGGCTGACATCGGTGGAAGTGTTGCCATCAGACCAAGAAAGAAGACTCGGTCTGCGCTAGAATCGGATGATGATGATGCTGCTTTACCGCACCCGGGCGATGTCTCTACTCTTCAAAGCAGTCATTTTCCTGCTGAACAGAGCGATGACACCAAGAGAGTGGACGACCAGAAACCAACTCTTTTAAAGACACACAGGCAGAGAAATCGGGATACGAGTGACGGTCAGCATCCTGAGCAAAGTCAAAAGGCCCAACAGAGCTCGTCACACGACACCATGAACATCCACAGACGCTTTACTCCAAGATCAGGCGGTCAGGTCAAGGGTAGGTCCTGGGATGCAGAAAACCAGAGTATGGTGACGTCTGCAAATTCAGAAAGGAATGGTGGGTTGGGCAGTAGTCCCTCTACAGAAGGCTCCATAGCTCCCCCTGTTGCACATGAGAAACATGGTGTAGAATTTGATAAGGCTGTCCAGTCGGATCCCAGAACTGCACATTTAATCCAGAGTGCAAAATCCACAAGCAGCTTTGTTGCTGGCAGACATGTACCTTAAAAGTAGAGGTAGAGTTTTATTCGAACCATTTTCCACTCCTGACCCCTACAGCAAGACATGGTCATAATGAACTTAAAGCCACTCCACGTTTCTGATGTTGGTGATGCTAAACTGAGTGCAGGGAAGACTGTTTCTGGTCTATTGTCTGATGTTAATGATGGTGTTGACCATGTCTAGACCATTTCTAACTCCACAGACAAAGTCCAAAACGGTCCATCTGGAGAGGACCAAGAATTACACCATGAATCCTCCAGAGCCTCAGATGGCACAACACTGAAACCTTGAAATAAGTGGGTCTGTTTTGTAGTTCTGCGCAGGCACAGTCTGTCCATCTCTGAGCTTGCTGCCTCCCTCTGATGCTATGGCACTCTCTGTTTTCAGACGTTCTTTAGAGTCATCCAATGGCTATGCAGGTAATGCATTTATTTATTTATGAAGAATGACTGTTCCAGGTCTCGCTGAGGCCTGTCCACACTCCACAGGGAATGCTTTGGATGGGACTAAAGGCAAACTGCCTGGACAGAACTCGAGCCTGGTCTCCAGATGGTCCTTTGTGATCCTACTTGGCTTATTGTTGCTGAAATGATTCTGTCCATGAAGAATGTTTCTATGAAACTGTCCCAAATCAGTGCTACAATAAATCATTTAAAGTTAAATGCCTTGTCTGTCACTTGTACATTTAAGTGTTGGTACTGGAGTAGCCTATTACTGCATAATAAAGTGGGTTTTGTTTTTGCTAAACATCATTTGTGGCAGTGTAGAGTAAAAAGAAGTCTTTATTTATTTTATTTATTTATTTATTTATAGATAGATAGATAGATAGATAGATGGATCAAAATAATTAAGGGAACACTTAGTTTTCCACAATTGTTAAAACACATTTTTTTTGAAAATATTCCATCCTTTTCTCCATTCTCAAACTACATTCACAGAATGTCTGACAGTTCTTGCAAAATAAAACACTCGCCTCAAAAGCTTTACTTGTGCTCAGAACCAAACAGTGTCAGAGTACTGATCCAGTGTATGATTAAAGTGTTCCCTATTTTTTTTATTTTTTTTTTTTGTTGTGTGTGTGTGTGTGTATGTATGTGTATATATATATATATATATATTTTTTTTTTTTTTTTTAGGGTGCATAACAGTGACTTAACATTTTGATATAAGGTTACATCTTCAAGGACTCTGATAAAGATGTAACCACATTAAAACGTTAGTCACTGTTATGCACCTTAAAAAAAAAAAAAAAAAAAATATATATATATACCTTAAAAAAATAAAAACTATAAATTAAGACATTTGTGTTGCACCGGCATTCTTTTGACTCTACGTGATCTTGTCCTGCCCTGGTTGCACCGAATTGTTGTGGTTTACAGAAGCGCAGAGAACTCTCTCTTTTCTACATAATTTGTGGCAGGTCTGAGTGAAAAGATGTAAGGAATTCCCTTGGCTAAAATCAGTGCAACATGCATTACTTAATCGAGTCTTCCTGGACTCTTCCTCAAAACAAATTCTTCCATGCTGCCATGTGATCAAAAAGTAATTTTGAGGGTTGATTCAGATGAAAAACATGGCATGTCACATGGAGTAATAATTTAGTTAAAGGGATAAGGACATTGGTGTGTGTTTGCACGCTTTTCTTTCTGGGGCTGATGACTGATGTTTTTCTCATTAGCTCACTCCTTACTGCCAGAGTTGCTGTGCCTAGTCTGCTGACACAAGTCTTTCCACTGCTGTTCAAAGCATTCAAATCTGTGTTTGTGGAGGCTACTTGGCAGGCTGAGGTTTTGCTTGTATAGGCAGACAATGCAATGGAAAACCTGATAAAGGCTGCTCAGTTTCGGTGTGAAGGCCAACTGATTGCAATCTAAAATTACCGGTTCCACACATAGTGAGTGGGTGATATAGGTTGAAGATCTCGGAGATGGGACTGCCCAAAATGACATGGAGTATTGAATATCAAAGACATATTTTCAACTTTGGTCATTTTTATATATTCAAGTGTACACTGCTCAAAAAAAATTAAGGGAACACTTACAGTTTTCCACAATTGCTAAAACACATTTTTTGAAACCTTCAGCATTTTTTTCTGATGTCATCCTACGGTTCCTGAGTGACATTGGAATGAGTTGCAGTCATATTCAAATTTGCAGTGGTCTCTTAATTTTGAATATGAATGTCAACTCATTTGAATGTCACTCAGCAACCGTAGGATGACATCTGAAAAATGTGCAGAGGTCTTTCAATTTTTTCCAGAGCTGTTTATATATGGTCAAAGTAGAATGATGGAATCGTTACTTAAATAATTTAATATGGTAATTGCAATTACAGACACCAAAATCTCTTTAAACTTACTTAGCCTGCAATTCACTGTTAACCTTTTTGAGTTCAGCTGTGTGGTTGTGCCTATCAGCCAGTAGATGGCGCCTGGTATCCATGAAGAATGCAAGGGAAGGAGGGGGGGTTGTTTTCCATCTGTGGTGTCACACAGTTGTTGGGCAGCCAGAGTTTTGAAAAACAAATAAACTAGCCATCATTCATCTGAACAAGTACTCCACCAGTCTTACATAACCAGATTCATAGAATCAGGGTTTTTTTTTTTTGTTTCTTCTGGAACGTTCCTGTTTTTTTTTTACAAATTGTGCACCATAGAAAGCAAACCAACAAAGACAGACGCAAGGCAGGCCACATCAGAGCGATTAGCCACAGAGCGCTCCAAGCCGTGTCAATTGCTACTGACAGATAAAAGCTGAGGAGCAGGTCGGAGCTCAAATGAAAGTTGCAGTGGTCTCATTCACAGGCCTTGCCCCTTGACCCCTTCCCAGCAGGAAGGGCCTCGTTGGACGCAAAGGGTCCCTCTGAAGCCCAACGGCTAAGCGGGCGGGCAGGCAAGGGCAGGGTGGTGGAGTGTGAGAGAGAGAGGCCCCTGAGAAGATAGGAAAACTCACCAGGGGGAGTGTGTGTGTGTGTGTGTGTGTGTGTGTGTGTGTGTGTGTGTGTGGAGGGGGGTGCTGTCAATCAGGAGCACATACATTGTGCAGGGGATTAGTGCCTTGTATAGACCCCCCACCCTCCCACCCCCAACTGCTCATGTGCACATACACTCTAACTCTCTCTCTCTCTCTCTCTCTCTCTCTCTCTCTCTCTCTCTCTCACATTCACACACATACCAGCCCCTGCTTCCTATCCTCTGACCACACACATAAAAAAGCAGTGAAAGGGGGAACTGTCCATTTTCTTTATAGTGTGAGAGGAACGGCGTGGCCACTGAGTGGGAGTTGCTCCATTTGAAGTCTTTTTTGAAGTTTTTTTCCCCCCACAGAGATGGAGTCGTTTTTTTTTTATGAAGGACTCTTAATTATGGCCACTCAGTGAGGAGGTGCAGGCAAGTTTAGTCTCTCTTCGTTCTCGTTTTCCCCCCACTTTTGCTCAGGTTTGTGTGCGAACATGTCCTAACTATCATTTTTTTCCCCCTCTGCACATGGCTCCCTCCCTCTCTCTCTCTCTCTCTCTCTCTCTCTCTCTCCCTCGCTTCTTGCTCTCCGTGTCTTTCCCTCCCTCTCCCTCCCTTTCTCCCGTCTGTTCACTCGTTCCCTGGGGTGGGAGGGGGAATTCTGTACCATGTGTCTGGGACTGTGAGAGCTTTCAAGAAAATAAAACACAGAGGCCCCATGGCAGCCCCCCCCCCCCTATTTTCTCCTCCTCCCTCTCACCCTTCCCTCCTTCCTCCTCCTTTTCCGCACCCTATAATTCCCTTTCTCTCCCTGCTTAACTCTCTCACTCTCTCTTTCTTGCTTACGCTCTTTCTCTCTTTCTCGACCATGTGCAATTTCATGTGTCTCAAAGCTCAGCTCTAGCTGCTCAGGCTCTAGTGTCTCTATCGCGCTGTCCGCCAGCACAGCTCGTCCTTGTGTGTGTGAGAGTGCGAGTGACTGTTTAGTACGGCTTCACGACGCAAACTTCACAGATGCAGCTATAGGCCGGACGTATACACTCAAGTCAATAAAACCCATTAAGCCTACTGGCCACATTTCCCATGGGGTGAACGAGTGCAGAGAGAGAAAGAGAGAGAGAGAGAGGGAGAGAGAGGGAGGGAGGGAGGGAAAGAGGGAGGGAGGGAGTGGACAAGAGAAAAAGAAAAAGTCTTTTTGTTGGGCTAAGTACACTACGTGAAAGAGGGCTGGAGGTCCAGGCAGGAGTGGGGTGAGAATGGGGGTGGAGGTGCTTGGTTGGTTGGCTTTGGTGAAGGAAGGAGGGAGAGATTTGGGGGGAGTAGGGTTGAATTAAATGCCAGGGCAGAACTACATGGAAACGTTGCCATGTCTTTGCTGGCACGTCCAGATTAGATTACCTTGCATGTCGGTGGCAATGAGCCCTGCCTGCCAGGCTTGATCGTTGCCCGCCCGTATTGATTAGGCTGGCCAGACCGAACTCGTTCACCTTCTCTCTCTCTCTCTCTCTCTCTCTGGAGCAGGCCAGAAACGAATATACAACTGCCATAAAAAGAAAGCAAGAAAAAATAAACGACAAAAAGTCCCACCCCTCTCCCCAGACCCAGGAGTCATAAGAGAGGGAGGATATGGCCCATTAGGTTAAAGCGAATTACAGTGTAATTCAGGTTCCTGGCATACTGTATGGACCATGCAGTGGGTAAACAAACTATCAAGGCCTTCATGGAACAAAAATAGCTCCCTTGTATTTTTATTTTTTTGAGAACGACATTTCTGGGGTGACTTTGCCTAGTGTTTGCCCCAGGGGTGCAGGTTTTTCTTTTTTTTTTCGGTCGCACACAGAGGGCTATTCTGGAGGCCCAGGGGCTGATCGCGCCGCCTCGGGAACAGGACGAGAGCTCATTTCAGAGACCCGAGTGGCCTTCCTGTCTGGCCGTGCCAAAAAGGAAGCAATAAAGCAGGAAGACTTCCTCGGGAGCTGCCAGCACGGCCGAGACGTGTGGGGCGAATGGGTTGTGGTGGCGGCGGCGCTGGTAGAAAACACCAAGAGGAGAGAGCGGCGAAGGGTGGAGGCATGCCAAGCGCATTCTAATGTGCGGGTCATTAAGTCAAATTAATTACACACAGATCATAAAGTTAAAGGTCACTGGTATTTACCAGACCAGTCCAAAGCAACCAACTCGCAATGGCAGGTTTGTGAATCAAACCCAGACCAACCGACCGTCAGCAGGTCACATTACCACTAATCCACCACAACTGTCTATCTATGTAACCTGACTGTGGGGCAGGGCTCGAATTATCTTTTTGTCTTTAAGGGGGTCTCTCTATCTCATAAAAAGTTGGCACACCCCGCGCATAGCCTAACAAGGCGATACAATGAAATAGCCTAGGCGCAAGTGGCGCTTTTGCGCAGTAAGCCCTACAGTATGCGCACGGTGGCCTAGGCTTTACCTTGACACACGCACACAACAGACATAGAAATTTCATAGAAATCAACATATTATTGATTATAATAGTCCATATCTCATTTCAATTTCACAATACAAAGAAATAGACTAAACGATTTAATCTGTGCCATTCTCAATTTCACAACGTAACTCATTTAAACCAGACCACCGTCTCAGATAGGCTATCCTCAGTGTCAAACACAATAATGCATGTAGTGTAACTTATACACAGGGGAAAAAGCACTAACTGTCAGAAATTAATAAAGCCAGCCAAACTATGTTCTAGTAGACTAATGTGTTGAACCGTGGAAAATTAATAGACGATATTGTCGGGTAGCCATTGAATATTCCGACATCAGAGATTGCTGACAGGTGTTTCAACAGGTGTTTCAAAATAGCTGGGAACTTTCTGGAGCTCTGAATGGCAGAGGATAGCTAGATCATCAGACAACACAATCATTGTAGGCTGCATTATTGGCCATAATTTATGGCTTTGTCAATCAACATAGAATAGGTGAAGCGCAAGTTCAACAGCAAACAGGACTTTTCAGCACGTATCAAACCACGTAGGCTAGTCCAATGGACGCTTATGCAAATAGACAAAACACTCACATCAAAGCAGGGTGACTTTTTCAGATTTGCGAGTGGTGTCAAATCGATAAGGTTTGCTCATATAGTCTAGGTGGTGTGGTGGTGAAGTGTCATGCTGCGTTCAAGAGCTTAGTGTAGGTCTACGTCCCGTAGTAGGGGAGACCGGGGCTGGTTGGAACACTTTTCACTCTCGGTTATATTTCTCCGTCTTACAATGCGTTGAAATGGTCAAATTGTGATTAACTGAAAGCTTGGGATCTCAGCTACAAAATGTATGCATTCAATGTCAACAAATGATCCCTTGTTTTGAGTTATTCATGATTAAAGTGGTGTTGTGCATGTGTGCCAACCTGCCCCATGCATGGGGTTGGTTGGCACATGTAGTCGGGGTTGGTTGGAACACCTATGTTATAGTCCTTTGCAGTAGGCTACTCCTTTTGGTTTTGTTTAAAGTGCTCATCTATATCACTGCCTGTAGGGCTTTGCTGATGTCTTTCCTGTGTGTTTTTCTTCAGTAGGGCCCACCGTCAAGATCAATTTGCTCCCTACCGATTTTTTTTAACTTCAAATGTTTAAATTTGTCTGAAAATGTCTGAAATGCTTCCAAATGTAAAACTATGTTCAGTAATTACAATAACAATGTTAAAATAAAGATTGATGATGTTTTTATGCATAAAATACAACGTTTATAGATTTGTCACAAAATAGCCATAGGGAATGTATGTGCCAACCAACCCCAAAATCAGTGTGCCAACCTGCCCCGCCCACATTAGGTCAAACTTTTTTGCACAAATGCTGTTAGCCTGCTAATATCAGTCACCTCAGGTTTTCAAACTTCATTTTAAATTATAGATGAGTCCCCTAGCAATCAATTATAATCAATCTTTTTTTAAAATCCCTAGCTATTACCCTTCTAGGATGTATTTAGTGGGAGGTGCATATTCTAAGTTTTGACACTACAAAATTAAAAAGTTGTTCTCACCTAAAGGGTTAATGACCTGGAGACCAGTTACATACGTGAGTTTATTCTACTCAATAAGGCCGTCAATTTAGTGATGGAATTTTGTTGCAGCTCCCTCTAGTAGCCTGGATATTAACAGTGTTTCAACCTGCCCCTGTTCCAACCAGCCCCGGTCTCCCCTAGCATATATTTTAATTTAACGTCTTTAATGGTAAGAGATCGCAGAGGGATGGATAATGAGCGGTTGTTTAAGATTAAATTACAATGCCACCCTGCTGGCATTTCAACATTGATTCAACGGTAAATAAACGTTATAAACGTTTGAAAAAAAAACTTATAACAGGTGAATCAACGTTGAATTATGTGTTGGATTTGCAAATTGAATCAACGTTGATATCACAACATTATTTCAACATCCGCCATTTCAACATTGGTGCTGATTTCCTTGATTTCTTATTTTACAACCATTTGTCAACATTTTACAATTAGCATTAAAACAGTGTTTCAACATTGACACAACAACTGACATTATTTCACCTATAATTCAACTTTGATTTTCTTGACCTTTTTACAACCAACGTTGTTTCAATGTTTGTCTACATACCCTTTTACAACCATTTAGCATTAAACATTGTTTCAACATTGTTTCAACATTGACGCAACAACTGACGTTATTTCCCCTATATTTCAACGTTGGAGGTCGGTGTGTGCCGGCTGGGCAGACACCTTCAGATATGAGAGACCCCCTCAGGTTTTTGACTTTGTTGCTTTCATGGGAGCCAGTCCTCACTCTATGGGAGCTCGGCTCCCTCTGGCTCCCACGTAATTCGAGTCCTGCTGTGGGGTCATTTCAGTGCTGTGTGTTGCTTGTAAATTAGTTTCATGAATACCTATAAAGTCAGACCATGGTATGACTGTGATTGATGTAGTCTAATTGATAGTTTCCTTCCATTTCAATGTAGGCTACTGTAGGCCTATAGTTTCTTTTGATAGAAATACCGAGTTAGGCCTAGCTCTGTTTTGTTAGCAAAGAGCATTTATGCCCTATGTTCTGCCCCCACACAATTACTGTCTGTTTTTTTGCGATCACTGCGGTTTCGGTTTGTTAGTCCAGCTGTTCTGTGCCCGAGCTCCAAACGTCACTGTGCTACTGCAGCTGTGGCAGTTGGCATTGCTGCCGCGCATTACCTGTGTGCCCCTGCCGCCCACACACACACCTGCCGGTACTGCGCTGGCAAGACTGCCCGTTCTCCAGACGACTGGCATCAGTCTGCACCCCCCCCCCCCAGTCACTCACACATACACACACACACACACACACACACATCACCCGTCTGAACGTGGTGTCCTTTACCTCAATCTGTTTGGCTCTGTCCCAGACTAACGCCCGACAGAAACAGCCGCCACTGCTACGAGGGCGCTCGGTGGTAGCCACGACAACGTGAAGCAATCATCATTTGCTCTCTTTCTCTCTCCGTCTCTCTGTGTGGGAAGAAAGAGCGGAGGTTATGGCTAGGGCTTCCTTTTCCCCCCCTCATGGCACTTAAAGCACTACACTTCTGGCAATTGCCCACTCTCGCCTCCTTTTATTTTTTTTTGTTCCACCTACAGTTGACTCACTTCTCCCCTTTATTCCTTATTCTCGCCCGGCCAAATAAGTACAAAGCCATTCCTTTAAAGCCACAGATAGAGCAATTCTTCAGTCTGAAAGGCGAAACAAGCATAAGTCTGAAGCAATAGAAGTGTTGACATTGTTGTGGCGAGTGTGTGTCCTCTCTTTTTGTTGCTCAATTGTACTGAGGAGAGAATTAAACTGGACGCACGCAGATGAGCAGATACAGTCATATACAGACAAATACACAGAGACACAGATAGACATGTACAAAGGCGCATACACACACACACACACACAGTCACTTACAGAGACACACATGCACAACGAGTCATGTACAAAGGCGTGTGCACACACGCACGCACACACACACACACACTCACGTACAAACAGACACAGGGCTATGCGTGGGTGTGTTGGGGTCAGTGGATCCATGTCTGGCCCTCCTCTCCTGGGGCAGGGAGGTGAAGGCGTGCCTGGATGCAGCGCTCGTTTGGCGCACAGCTGCGAGGCATGGAAGGGCCTGTTCTCACTACCACTGCTATTGTCGGGGGTAACAGAAGGAGGGCACGGTCATTCCCATACATACACAGGAGATTGCGTATGTGTGTGTGTGCGAGTGCGTGTGTGTGTCTGGGACTGATCTATGTCCATTCATTATTTTAGAGGGCGCTTGTGCAGTGCTGCACAGCTGGGATTGAGTTACAGACCCATCTGCCATTAAACAGAGGAGCAAAGAGCATAAAGCACAATGCAAAAGAGGGAGAGAGAGACAGAGAGAGAGAGATAGAGAAAAAACAGAGAAACGGGAGGAATCTCTTACAAACAACGTTAGACAGGAACACTGTAGTAGCATGCATTGTTCATCACTAGCCGTCGCGCAGCAAGGTTGATCAGATTTCACAGATGAATGCATTTCTCTGTGTGTGAGCGTGTGGGTGTCTGTGCACCGTCTACCAGGCTTGTAGTGCGTGCTTCCCCTGTGCCATGTAGTGACTTGCTTGAATTTTACTTACTAATGTGAATCACTAAGAGCAGCTAGTAAAACACAAACCACAAAGGACAAATAAAACAGACATTCCATTTGGTTCGACTTTTTTTGCAGTTTATTTCTTTTTCCTTTAACAGCAACCCCCCCCCCCCAGACAGTGAAAGAAAAAAAAAAAACAGTACAATTTGTCTACATCACAGGCAAGAATCATCATCACCATTATCATCATCAATATATAATTGTATCCCACAATCCTTTTCACCAGGAGAAAAGAACCCCAAGAGCACAACCGCTCGCCAGACCAGCCGAGTTCAGCCTTGACCCAACTGGACCGACACCTTCCACCACCCCTACTGCGTCCACATCCCTGGTCCAGCAGCGGCTATTCCCTCAACTCGGCAACAAAACAATAGAGCTAAATAGCTTGAGGGACTCCTCCCAAAGAGCTCTTCCTGTCCTAAGCTTTCTCTGGCCTGTGTGCACCCTTCCACACAGTCCTTGGCTTGCCTCCCCCCACACCACCACCTCTACTCATCCCCATCCATTCTCACATATGCCACAGTTACCTCAGAGACCCAGAGGACATGACGAGAGGCTTTGTCCTTCTCCTTCAAGTCTTGTTGACACTTGTCAATTTCTTATAAAAGAAAAAGGTTCCAGATCACATCAGAACTATCTTGTACTGGATCCAGATAGTTCCACTTGGTAACTAACCACCCCAATTCCATGTCTAGGGCATGCCGCTTCCAGAACACACACTCAACTAGACTGCAGTTCAAGACTGGTGCCAAATTGAGGACCCATAAAAAGATAATTTAAAAGAGGGAAACAATGGTAAGTGGATACCCATGGCCGTCTTGGGTGTTCTCCATTGTAACAGAACGGTCTTGTGCTGCGTGTATGCCCGGCAATGCGAGGGGAAGACTGGTCCACATTATTCATTTCACCACCTCCACATTACAGACCACTGAGGGTAATTGTCTACACCAAGCGAGAAAAATCTGGAGGCAATGAAGTTGTTTTGTTACGCGTCGCGTCCCGGCAATCATGTGAGAAGGCTTTTTTTTTCTCTCTCTCTTTTTCACGTAAGGCCATTCAGAGTTTGAGATGGCAGGAAGCGATGGTGGAGGCAGAGAAGAAAAAGATGGAACTCCTACAATACATTTTTGTACCCCCCCCCCCCCCCCCACAACAGGTAACAACACAAAAGCGTTAAACTCTTCTATGTTCATTAGCAGCAAAGCCTCTCAACCTGAAATGCTGACCATCCTAGAGGACAGCGAGATACTAACAGAGGATGGGGTCAAACAGGCTGACTGCGGTCATTCAGACGCTGAATACAGGCTGAGGCGAGAACCAAAACAACACCCCCTTCCTCCCACCACAACAACTTTAGATTAAACAAATATTCCAAAAGAAAAAAAAAAAGCTGTTGAGGTCATTCTGTAACAGAAATTACAAAACAAAAACAAGCCTCAAATTGTCATCTTTGCAGTTGTTCTCAGAAGAACTGGGTTGATTTTTTTTTTTAAGTGCTAAGATGGCATTAGTAATTGTTTCAGTTCATACCTTTCACACACACCCACACACACACACACACACACACACGTCCTGATTGCGTTTTGGCACAGGCTGGCGTCGGCAGTGTGGCCTCCTGATGAGAGTTGTCCCTGACTGGCAGCCCCCCAACCCCAGTTGCGTGCAAGGAGGAGAGGACTCCGAGGGAGGTGTACCACTAAAACAGGACCAAAATAGAACGCAAAAGTACTCACTCACGCCTCAGCACACCTTACAGCACAAGCAGAGGAAAAAGGAAGCGGCAGAGACACAGAGAGAAAGAAAGAACGATAGAAAAGGTAGAAAGAAAAAAACAGAAAGAAAGAAAGAAAGAATGAACAGAAGGCACTTTAGTGTAACTGCAGCGTTGATGCACAGACACCGTGAGCAGAAAAGGACAGACTGAGCCATTTCAGGTTAAGTGCTCTTACAGCTCAACAACCAACAAGTACTGTACGGGTGATGGACACCTACAACTCAAAAGCTCGCTCCTGGTACCAGGTCATTCTAAAAGATAACGGACACACTAGTTTCTCTTTGTCTTTGTGAGTGTGTGCGTAGATGGATGCTTGTATTTGTGATGCATGTATGCACACATGTACTTGAAATACAAAACGGTATTTTATCATTTGTATTACAACATGTATTTGTACATACAAAGTGACATATTCGACTGCATGCATCTTTGGGAAATATGATTCGTACTGAGCACTTTGCTCATGCTTGCAAGACACGTGGCAGGTGAAAGATCAAGGTCTGTCTGCTAGGGAAGCAGACACTTGATCGTTTGAAAGCGTGGGTGCATAGAAAAGCTTCTGTTTCTCTCTGATTGGATGACATGAAATTCTATGCATGTCTTTGCCTTGTTGAGAACATGGCTGGCTTGAATACTCCCTATTTTGATATGATGGATCTCAAAATAGATTAGTAATGTATCTTGATAAACAGTGAAAAGCTGTCAAACATGACCAAATAGGAGATCATGTTGCCATGGAAATATATTTTTGTATTTTTACATACAAAATACTTTAGTTGATTTTGATACATTTTGTGGTTGCTGTAAGTAAATATTTGTATCTTATATGAAAATACATTTTAATGTATTTTTTGCTCATCCCTGTGTGTATAGCACATGTGTACTGGGTGTGAGAGAGGACCGTAGACTAGTCCATCTAATCTAATACAGCTCAGATGTGCAGTAAGGCTAGCTGGTTGCATTGACTTTCATTCACTCATCATCACATATTATTTACAATAAACACTACAGAATGGACTGCAATATTTTTCATCTGAGGTGTTGTTTCTATTTAAAAAATAAACATTTACAAACATACATACAGACACGCACGCGCGCACACGCACGCACGCACACACACACACACACACACACACACACACACACACACACGAGAGAACAGACCACCACATCAGCCACTATCACGTTCTACTTTGAAGCTATGCTGCAGGGATAGCTAAAGATGAGGCTGTTGACAAACAAATAGGCACTTCTGCAAATACATCCAGACACTACATTATATTCAAGGGCCATCTTCGGGCTTCCCTTGCTCAGCTTTCAACTGAATCCAGTTCAGTTCTTGTGCCGTCCAGATTTCACTGGGCTCGGCCAATACCATTGGCTCCTCAACGTGGCAGTCATGTCCATACTCTCCCACGATTGGCTCGAGCAGTGTGTCCATCAGTCTCAGGAGCCAAAGAGCACCCTTAAGGTGTCTTAATGGTTTTGTCTTTGTTTGTCTAGAAGGTGTTTTTTCATTTTTGGCACTTGTTCTCATTGGTTGCCATCGACGCCAGAACAGTTCTAAACGCAAACAAACGTCTTTGAGTTTTATTCATTTGAGTCTTGCCATTTCTTCAGCTACAGAGGCAGGCTGGACACCAGTTTCTGAGTCTTTCAGGACTCCATATCCCAGAGTTCCAGAGATGCAGGTAGAGCAGGCTTCAACATTCTGAAAGACAGGGAAAAACACCACATAGTTAATAATTGTTGTTAATGGCATTCATTCATTTCAGACTTAAGGCCCATTCACACCGAAGAACGATAACGATAACGATAGCTATAAATAAATATCGTTCTCGTTAATATGAATGACGACGTTCACACATAAACTATAACGATAACGACATGAAGAACGATATCGTTGGGGATCACTTTCAGAGCAATTTTCAGAACGATAAAAAGCTAATAGCCAATCAGAACCCATTGAATTTTAACCGTCACATTCATTAACACAAGGAGAGACTTTGTTTATCGTTGTTCAGTGTGAACGCTTTTATCGTTAACGTTAGAGTTATAGTTATCGTTATCGTTCTTCGTGTGAATAGGCCTTTACACAGGAGAGGTGTTAAATTCCTTGTGCTGTAGGTAGGGGATTTCCCAGAGTGGGCGATCAACAGCAAAGTCTATTTAACATTACACAGCATGACACGAGATTCAGCCGCAAACGTTCCCGGGATCCATAAAGGTCAAGTAAATTGAGTCAAAATAGCACTTTACACACTGGCTTATGTTTCTATTCTATTTTTTTTAGTACAGTGTCTTTACTTTGGCCATTACAAGTTCATCTGGACTGAATTCATTTCACGAAGTACAGATTTAGGATACAATTTTAGTTATGAAGCTGTGAGGAGACTGATGAATTGAGAGTTCACTGGAGCCCTTAGAAGAGCTCCTCAAGATAGGCCAGTGTAGTCTCTGGCGTCATAGACGGCACATTATGCAGTGATGCAGCAAGACATGCCAAGGCAAAAGCAGATGTGTAAGGACAGAGGCGGCTAGAGGGTGGAAACAGTTGGAGTATGTGTGTGAGTGTGTGTGCGTGAGTCTCTATGTGTGTGTGTGTGTGTGTGTGTGTGTGCACGCGTGTGAGAGTGTGTGATATGACAATGTGTCATGAGACCTGGCATAAACCCAATCACAACTACACGTGTGTGTGTGTGTGTGTGTGTGTTTGTGTGTGTGTTTTAAGTGAGACTGGCCATGCATAGTATCAGAGGTCTTTGTCTGTGTCTGTGTCTGTGTCTGTGTCTGTGTGTGTGTGTGTGTGTGTGTGTGTGTGTGTGTGTGTGTGTGTGTGTGTGTGTGTCTGTGACTGACGTTCTTGTGCTTTTGCCCTTTGGGGGTGTTGACGAGCAAAAGGGAGGAGGAAGAGGAGGAAGAAATGCAGTCACACGTTACTGGTGACTGGACAACAGAGGAGGAGGGGGAGAGACTCGCCTGGTATGTTACTGCAGTGACAGAGCAGCCACCCAATGGTGTGTGTGTGTGTGTGTGTGGCTGTCCTAAGATGACACACTCAGGCATACAGTACGCATGCAAACAATGATACGGATGCTCTCCTTCTCTTGCTCTCTGAAGCAAACACATATGCGCACACATGCATACAGAAACACACACACACACACACACACACACACACACCACTGGGTGGCTGCTCTGTCACAGCAGTAACATACCAGGCAAGTCTCTACCTCGGTTATCCAGTCTTACACATCACAGAAATGTGAATATTGTGAGGCTCAAGCACCAGAATTTACACACTTTACTGCAGCGCAGTACTGTCTACTGATGATGAATATCCTGCAACAAGGTATAATTAATTCAAGATCTAAACAGCGGCTTGAAAAGCTCGGATAAATGTATTACTTACACATATGCATGTACACACACCAATCCAGTCCTCCCGACTCTAATTCACTTCGAGGACATGATCTACACTTAAACACTATAACATTCACGGTTGAGTAACTACTAAGTGATGGCACATCTCTGTTGAACTTTGGGTATTACTATGCACTCAACACAGAATGTTAACTTTCTCTCTCTCTCTCTCTCACACACACATACACACCGACACAGACACAGGCACATTTATGCCTACATATTTTCTGGTAGCTAAACTCTTATATTTGCTGCATCTTGTACACGTATGCGATGAGTGCCTACACATGCCAATAAAGAGAGAGAGAATAAGACTGAGAAAGAGAGAGTGAAATGGCTAATCCATCTACACGTGTCCAAAACATGTGCAGGGGAGGGGAGGATGAGGAGGATGAGATGAGAAAGGTCTGGGCAAAACAACAGTTCTAATCAAACAGCACTAGAGCCCGAGCACACTTTCTGTCCCCTCTCGCCTGCCGTAGTTTGCTCATCCGGCTCTCTAATTGAGAGAAAGTGTTTCTCTATATTTATGGGCCCCTGTCGCCTCCACCCGCTCCCCATTTGTGCGACGCTATATTTAGTCCCTCCCCGGCACAGCCTGTACCATCCAGTTCCTGCTGCCTCAAAGCACCTCACAAACAATCAAGAGGGGTGAAAGAGAAACAGGAGACCGCATACACACAAACAACACACACACACAAACATACACCACACACACACACACACACACGTGTAAATGCACATAGACACACGCACCAACCAATGCACACACACAAACACATGCTGAGAGACAGACGCATCCACACAGACGCACACACAAACATGCATGCTGATGAGTACACACCATCAGACTGACAGACACACACACACACACAAACCATTAGATTGATGCATGTGAACACATGCTCTCACAGACAGAGCCTGTACGCACTCACATGCGCACACATGCATACAGAGAGACAAAGACATACACACACACACGCACCACACACACAGATTCACACACTAGGCCATTATCTGGATTGAACCGGAGGTCTTTAATTGCAGTGGCTGCCGCGATACAGTTTCTTCTCTGTGAGAACCATCGCTCCACAATGAAACAGGAAACACTTCCTTTCAGCTGTAATACATCTGACTTTGCCCTTCTTATCCCTCTCTCCCTCATCCCTCCCTCTCTCTCTCATCCCTCTCTCTTTCTCCTCTCTTCCATTCTCTCCATTTATCGATCACACTAATTTCCATTTGTCTCCAGCTGAGACCCGATCAATGTGATGCCACTGGACACAACCTGACCACTGTAGCCAGCTGTCATCTTTTCTTTTTCTTCTTTCGTTCTCTTCTCTTTCTCATGCAGTAGTCTTCACTCAACACTCTATCCCTCTACCCTCCTCTCACTCTGCTATAGAGACCCGAAGCCATGACGTAGCGTTGCCAAGGCAGCAATTTCACTGGATCTAAACAAATCAATCTACCATTAGAAATCACCATAGCGGTGGCTTTCTTAATCTATTTCAATAATTTTACAACGTTTCTAAGACGTTAGTATATTTTTTTTTACACTGTAGGAATCACATACTACAACATATATTCATAACAACACGATCAAATTCGTGACTACAGAGTTTTATTTTAGCATGGGTTTCCTCCGTAAAAGAGACCTGCATGTAACTTCACAGCATGCGGTTAAAATCCTTAAATTCACGGACGTGTTTTGCCTTTATTTTTTTGGCAAAAAACGTCGCTCTTAACAGCCGCCAGTCTTTGAGAAGACGTGAAATATCCACTGGAATTTTCTTTCTTTCTATTACACCTGCCATGGAATCCGTGTTATGTGGCTAAGCTGCTGCCTAGCAGGTAAAACACGTTTAAATGGATATATTTATTTTTATTAGCTAGAAATGATGCCACATGTCTACATTCAATGCTATTTATGCCACTTCGAAAGTTTGTTTAGATCCAGTGATTCTACCGTCATGGAAACGCTACGTCACACTTCGGGACTCTATTCTGTCACTCCTCTTCTCTCTCTCTCTCT